>NC_044979.1:159592163-159720453 GCF_008728515.1 Papio anubis
TCTCCACATCCTCTCCAGCACCTGTTGTTTCCTGACTTTTGAATGATCGCCATTCTAACTGGTGTGAGATGGTATCTCATTGTGGTTTTGATTTGCATTTCTCTGATGGCCAGTGATGATGAGCATTTTTTCATGTGTCTGTTGGCTGTATGAATGTCTTCTTTTGAGAAATGTCTGTTCATATCCTTTGCCCACTTTTTGATGGGGTTGTTTGTTTTTTTCTTGTAAATTTGTTTGAGTTCTTTGTAGGTTCTGGATATTAGCCCTTTGTCAGATGAGTAGATTGCAAAAATTTTCTCCCATTCTGTAGGTTGCCTGTTCACTCTGATGGTAGTTTCTTTTGCTGTGCAGAAGCTCTTTAGTTTAATTAGATCCCATTTGTCAATTTTAGCTTTTGCTGCCGTTGCTTTTGGTGTTTTAGACATGAAGTCTTTGCCCATGCCTATGTCCTGAATGGTACTACCTAGGTTTTCCTCTAGGATTTTTATGGTATTAGGTCTAACATTTAAGTCTCTAATCCATCTTGAATTAATTTTCGTATAAGGAGTAAGGAAAGGATCCAGTTTCAGCTTTCTACTTATGGCTAGCCAATTTTCCCAGCACCATTTATTAAATAGGGAATCCTTTCCCCATTTCTTGTTTCTCTCAGGTTTGTCAAAGATCAGATGGCTGTAGATGTGTGGACAAGAACAGAAAACCAAACACCGCATGTTCTCACTCATAGGTGGGAACTGAACAATGAGATCACTTGGACTCAGGAAGGGGAACATCACACACCGGGGCCTATCATGGGGAGGGGGTCGGGGGGAGGGATTGCATTGGGAGTTATACCTGATGTAAATGATGAGTTGATGGGTGCAGCACAGCAACATGGCACAAGTATACATATGTAACAAACCTGCACGTTATGCACATGTACCCTACAACTTAAAGTATAATAATAATAAATAAATTAAAAAAAAAAAAGAAAGAAAATTTTAAGCTACAAATTCAAGCTTTTAAACTGCAGGTATACACAAGGTAACTTTTTCATTTTGGTTAAATTTTGACACTGGTTTGACAATGTGGTTTTCTAGGAATTGGTCCATTCCATCTAAGTTGTCTTATTTAGGTGCTCAGTTGTAGCCTTGGCTTGTTATCATTTTATTGCTGGTTGGATTTGTATTAATATCTTTTGTTTCTTTCCTGATATTGTCACTGCATGTGTCCCTTTTTATCTCTGTCATTATTGCTAGAGTTTACCAATTTTCTCGATCTTTTCAAGGAACCGGTTTTAGTATCATTGACTTTCTGTTGATTTTCAGTTTTACATTTCATTAATTTCTCCTTCTCTATTTATTTATTTTCCTCTGCATATGTTGTGCTATTTTCTTCTTTGTGTGTGGGGGTCTTTTTTAGTTTCTTCAAATTGAAGTTTAGGTGAATGATTTAAGACTTCTTTTCTAAGATACAGATTCAGCAGCATAAATTCCCCTTCAAGAACTGCTTTAGTTGTATCACAGAGACTTAATGCACTTCATTGTATTTTATGGTCAGTTAAAAATAATTTATAATTTCCCTCAAGACCATATTTTCTTTTAATACTTTCATAGATTATTTAGAATTGTAATGTTTAATTTCCAAGTGCTTGTAGCTTTTTCTGTAATCTTTCTTGTATTAATTTCTAGTTGAGTGGCCAGAGTACATACTTTATATGCTTTAAGTATTTTAAATTTAAGATTTATTAAAAATGTTTATTTGTTTTCTTGCTTGTTTATATATTCATGTATATATGTATGGTATATCTATGTATGGTATGTATGTATGCATCCATATTTCTGCTTACTTATAATTAATGGTAGGGTCCGTTTTGGTTAATGTTTTATGTGTATCTGAAAATAATTTGCATCTACTATTGTTTTTTTAAAAAGTGTTCTATATATTAATTGGATTTATTTTGACTAAGTTGTCCAATTTTCTCATCTTCTCACTGACTTTTTTGTTCACTGGTTATTTCTAAAATTCTGGATTTTTCATGCCTATTTTCAGTTTTAACGTTTTTGCTTCATATAACTTAAGGCACCCTACTACCTATTTAGGATTACTAGGTATCCTTTGTAAATAGACAATATTATAATTATCTAATGTTTCTCTTTATTCTTAGTACTTTTCTTTGCTCTGAATTCTACTTTGATATTAGTATCACCATTATAGACATTTTTTAAAACTAGGTTTTATATCATGTATCTCCATTTCTTTAATTTTAATTATTTTATTTTTTAAATGAATTTCTAGTAGACAGTATATAATTGTATCTTTTTTGTCAGTTCTGTCAATCTCAATATCTTCTTAGTAGTATCAAAACTATTTAAATGTAATGCAATTATATATGTTTGAATTCATGTCTACCATATTATTATTTGTTATGCTGTCAGTTTTCTCTGCTTTTTAATTTTCAATATATCCTATTTTGAGATTATTTGTACATATTTTATTACCTCCTTTTTATTTTGTCTATTTTGTTTCTTTTTATTTCACCTATATTTTAGTTTTATTTTTAGTGGTTTTTCTGAAAATTAAAATATACACAGCTAAGGTTTACATTCTACTTAGAATCAATGTTTTATCACTTTATTTAGGTAACATGGAAACTTTATCACCATACTGGCATGCCTACTTCTCTTCTTCATGATGTTCATGATGTAGTTGCCTCTTTACACATTGACTCTACATATATTGAAAATCCCATCAGACAGGTTTATGATTCTATTTTCAACTATAAAGCATATCTTAAAGAACTTAAGAGAGGAAGAATGGTCAATTATATTTTTTCAGGTAACTATTATTTATGATTTTTTTTCTTAATTCTGATGCTCTTGGTTTCCTTCTGATATCATTCCCTTCCTCTCAGGAGAAGTTTCTATAGAATTTTTTAGAGTAGAAATGCTGGAGAAAAATTATCTTAGCTTTTTTTTTACCATAGAATGTCTATATTCTACATTCATTCCTAAAATATATTGTTGGTGGATATCAATTTCTGGGTTGACAGTTCTTTCAATATTTAAACAATGTTCCATTTCTTGCTTGCTTCCATAGTTCCTTATGAGATATGCTCAGTATTTAAAATTACTGCCCCCCAAAACAATGAATCATTGTGTTCTGGCTGTTTTCAAGACTTTTCCTTTTAAGTTTGATTTTTAAGTGCCTGAGAATAGATTTTGTGTGTGTGTGCTTATATTGTTTGGGGATAATGGAGTTTCCTGATTCTTTAGTTACGTATATTTCAATACATTTAGGAATTTTCATCCACTATTTATTCAAATAATATTTATGCATCTCACACTTTCCTCTCTATTTCTATGATTCTGATGACACGGATATTAGATATGTTGTAATTGTCACACAGGTTCTTGATGTTTTGCCAATATTTTTCCAACCTTTTGTCCTCTATTATTTAAATTGATAATTGTAGTTTGTTTGTTTAAATGTGTCTTCAAATTCAGTGACTTATCTTTATTCTGCTATGCATACCATTTGAATTTCTAATTTGTGTTACATTTTTCAGTTGTCTTTTTTTTTTTTTTGGTTGTTTTGCCTTAATAACTTATATTTCTTTCCTTAGTCTTTCTAGGTGTTCATTTATTTCAAGAAGAACTGCTCTTATTCCTTGGAACATTTGAGTAATATATTTTAAACTAATTTCTGATAAGTCTAGTATTTGTTACATCTTGGCTTTATATCTTTTTGTTGTTGTTGTTGTTTGTTTGTTTGTTTGTTTTTCTCTGTCGCCCAGGCTGGAGTGCAGTGGTGCTGTCTCGGCTCACTGCAAGCTCCACCTCCTGGGTTCGTGCCATTCTCCTGCCTCAGCCTCCCAAGTAGCTGGGACTACAGGTGCCCGCCACCACGCCCAGATACTTTTTTTGTATTTTTAGTAGGGACAGAGTTTCACCGTGTTAGCCAGGATGGTCTTGATCTCCTGACCTCGTGATCCACCTGCCTTGGCCTCCCAAAGTGCTGGGATTACAGGCGTCAGCCATGCATCCGTCTAGGCTTTATATCTTATTGATTTCTTCTACCATGCAAGTTGACATTTTCCTGGTTCTTTATATGCCAGATTAATTTGGTTTTTATCCTCAGTATATTGTTATGAGGTTCTGATTCCTTCTAAAATTCTATGGAGATTTTTATTACACTTATTTTGAAGCAGATATATTAGATTCCTGATGCTGTAACCAATTGCCAAACACTTAGGGCCTTAAAACAATGTAAATTTATTATAGTACTTTTTGGTCAGAATTCAGAATTGGGTTTTACAGGGTTAAAATCAAGATGTCTGCAGAGCTTTTTTTTTTTTTTTTTTTTTTTTTTAAGTAAGATTCTAGGGTCTTTTCCAGCTTCTACAGATTGTTCATACTTCTTGGCTTGTGGCCCCCTTCCAGCAGTGCCATCATTCTGACCACTTTCCCATGGTCTCATCTCCTTCTCTAACTCTGTCTCCTGCCTCACTCTTTTTTTCCTGTTTTATTCTTGTTTATTAATTCTTATTTTTTTTGTTCAGGGGTATGTGCACAAGTTTGTTACATAGATAAACTTGTGTCATGAGGGTTTGTTGTACAGATTTTCATAACCAAGATATTAAACATAGTACCCATTAGTTCTTTGTCATAATCCTCTCCCTTTTCCCATCCTTAACCCTCCAGTACGCCCCAATATGTGTTGCTCCCTTATACGTATCCATGTGTTCTCATCATTCACTTTCCACTTTTAAGTGAAAATATGTGGTGTTTGGTTTTCTATTACCACATTATTTTGCTAAGGATAATGGCCTCCAGTTCCATGGTATTTCTGTCTTTCGGTCTTTGAAGAATTGCCATACTGTCTTCCAGAATGGTTGAACTAATTTACACCCCCACCAACAATGTATAAGTGTTCCTTTTTCTCCACAATCTCACCAGCATCTGCTATTTTTTGACATTTTAGTAATAGCCATTCTGACTGGTGTGAGATGGTATCTCATTGTGATTTTCATTTGCATTTCTTTAATGATCAGTGATGTTGAGCTTTTTTTCATATGTTTGTTGGCTACATGAATATCTTCTTTTAAAAAGTGTCTGCTCGGCCGGGCATGGTGGCTCACGCCTGTAATCCCAGCACTTTGGGAGGCGGAGGCGGGCAGATCATAAGGTCAGGAAATCGAGACCACAGTGAAACCCTGTCTCTACTAAAAATACCAAAAATTAGCGGGGCTTGGTGGTGGGCGCCTGTAGTCCCAGCTGCTCAGGAGGCTGAGGCAGGAGAATGACGTGAACCCAGGAGGCGGAGCTTGCAGTGAGCTGAGATCGCGCCACTGCATTCCAGCCTGGGGGACAGAGCGAGACTCCGTCTCAAAAATAAAACAAATAAAATAAAATAAAAGTGTCTGTTCATATCCTTTACCCACTTTTAAATAAAGTTGATTTTTTTTCTTGTAAATTTGTTTCAGTTTCTTATAGATGCTGAATATTAGATCTTTGTTAGATGCATAGTTTGCAAAAAAAATTGTCCAATTCTGTAGGTTGTCTGTTTCTTCTTTTGATAGTTTATTTTGCTGTGCAGAAGCTCTTTAGTTTAATTAGATCCCAATTGTCAATTTTTGCTTTTGCTGCAATTGCTTTCGGCATTTGTGTTATAATATTTTTGTCCGTGGTTATGTCTTGAATGGTATTGCCTAGGTTGTCTTCCAGGGTTTTTATACTTTGGGTTTTACATTTAAGTCTTTAATCCATCTTGAGTTAATTTTTGTATGTGGTGTAAGGAAGAGGTCCAGTTTCAATTTCTCTCATGTGGCTAGCCAGTTATTCCAACACCGTTTATTAAATAGTGAATCCTTTCCCCATTGCTTGTTTTTTGTCAAGGTTGTCAAAGATCAGATAGTTGTTGGTGTGTGATCTTATTTCTGGGTTCTCTATTCTGTTGCACTGGTCTACGTGTCTGTTCTTATACCAGTATCATGTTGTTTTGATTATTGTATCCCTGTAGTATAGTTTAATGTCAGGTAACATGATATCTCCAGCTTTGTTCTTTTCACTTAAGATTGCCTCATCTATTCAGGCTCTTTTTGCTTCCATATGAATTTTAAAATAGTTTTTTCTAGTGCCATGAAGAATCTCAAAGGTATTTTAATAGGAATAGCATTGAATCCATAAGTTGCATTGGGCAGTATGGTCATTTTAATGATGTTGATTCTTCCTATCTATGAGCATGGAATGGTTTTCCATTTGTTTGTGTCATCTCTGATTTCTTTGAGTATTGTTTTGTGGTTCTTTTCATAGAGATCTTTCACCTCCCTAATTAGCTGTATTCCTAGATATTTTATTCTTTTTGTGGCATTGTGAATGCGAGTTGTTTCCTGACTGGGCTCTTGGCTAAGTCCTCTTAAAAGCACTCTTTTGATCACATCAGGCCTACACAGAAAATCCAGAAAAGTCTCTGTATCCCAATTTCCTTAACTGAATCACATATTTATAGTCCTTTTGCCATATAGGGTAACATATTCACCAGTTCTGAGGATTTGGATGTGAACATCATTGGAGGGTCATTATTCTGCTAGTAGAGTTGAGTTTTTAAAGTTTATATGGAGTTTCTACCTAATCCTTTCAACTCTATCACCTAATTAGGATAGTAAAAGCTGTGAAACCCAAGATAGACATCTTACTGAGATTAAATTTGTCTACTTAATACATCATTTTATTCTGAATTATTTTTTGTTCTTCATCCTGGCAGTGCTGCTTTCTCATTGATACATAAATTTTATTTTATTTATGTTTTTTTGAGATGGAGTCTCACTCTGTTGCCCAGGATGAAGTGCAGTGGTGCCATCTTGGCTCACTGCAAGCTCCATACCCCGGGTTCAGGCCATTCTCCTGCCTCAACCTCCCCAGTAGTTGGGATTACAGGTGCCCGCCACCATGCCCAGCTAATTTCTTTATTTTTTAGTAGAGACGGGGTTTCACCATGTTAGCCAGGATGGTCTTGATTTCCTGAGCTCGTGATCCTCCCGCCTTGGCCTCCCAGAGTGCTGGGATTACAGGTGTGAGCCACTACGACCGGCCATAAATTTTATTCTGCATGCTTGTGACATATTATTTTTATCTATACTCACAGACTTGAGGTATTTTTAGTAAGACCTTCAAGCGAGGATGAAAAGAAAAGTGGTTATACTGAATATTGTTCCATTCACCTATGCCCTCTCCCTATTACCACAATTTAATTTTATGAGTAAAATAAGGTTTGATATCTAAAGAGATAACTGTAAACATTTCCTCAATTACTTGGAGACTAGATTCCTATTCCTGTGAATATTTCTTCCCTTATTTCCAGTTATTAGGTATGTTTTTCACAGATCTCATCCTACTTTCTACTTCTATTTCACTTCAAAGAAAATCAGACTATTTTTTGTGACCAAAAAAAAAAATGCCCTGCTCATTATGCTTATGAATATCAGTGCCCCTCCCTACCTCAGTAATATAGCATGGTATAAGAAATGTATATCCAGCAACTCCACCTTCAGATATCACTTCAAATTGTGTTATTTGTACTACCTCATGGCTACTCTGGAAATGCAACAACTTCAGGAAAGACATGTGAATTGCAATGTAGTTCAGAATGCTTTCATAGTGTTTCAGTAGTGTTACAAGTTCTAGACTCCAGCCTCTAGCAGGATATTGCAGAAGAAAACTTCTACAATATTTTACCTCTACGTATTTTACCTCTGCATGTTAATAGATATTTTCTCAGTTCTTTGCTCACTCTAATATCTTAAGGTTCTTGTCATCTCTCACGTGGTATCATCATGTTTATGCCTCTACTTAAATGCATGGAAAGAAAGGATTTTGTATACCTTATCTTTAAGGCTCTTGTACCACAGTGCATTGTAAAGAACAACTATTCATGCCATACTATAATACTGACTGGTTGTTAAATAAATTATGAGCAAGTAAGTTTTTTTTCTAAGCAGTAAGGTCATCAAAATATTTTACATATTAGCACGCATCTTTGAATTTTAACAAACATATATATTTAGATCTCTTGTCAGAACACTCCAAAAACTCCACTAACCCATTACACATGTGAAATTTAGGGCATGTGAAGAACTGAGTAGAATTCAACTAAAATAAATGGTTCACAAAGCAGTCACCCAGCTTGCTTCAGCTGATTTAACAAATAGAGCGATCTGATTTATGGCTCAGTTATTTGTTGATTGTTATTTTGAGAGAAGAAGAGAAAGAAAGAGAATCACTTGCAGTAGTTTTGACAGAACTGTCTCCAGATATATAGAAATTTTCCCCATGGGATAGCCTGCTCTTCGGTAGAAACTATGGTGAGTACTCTAATTTTACAGGTAGAAATCTTTCTACTGATCAAAGTTAAATATTGTTCTGTAAACTGTTACAAAATCATCACATGGTCAATAACTAGATTTCTAAGTCTCTAACTTCCATTTTAAACATATATAATTATTTAGATTTCAGTGTTCTATAAATCCTAATGAGAGGTAAAGCCAGCTGGACTTCCTGGGTCTAGTGGGGACTTGGAGAACTTTTCTGTGTCTAGCTAAACGATTGTAAATGCATCAATCAGCATTCTGTAAAATGGACCAATCAGCGCTCTGTAAAATGGACCAATCAGTAAGATGTGGGCAGGGACAAATAAAGGAATAAAAGCTGGCCACCCCAGGCAGCAGCAGCAACATGTTCAGGTGCCCTTTCACACGGTAGAAGCTTTGTTCTTTCACACTAAGAGGGGTCGAGATACAACAGGTTTTTAATACTAAAACAAAACATGTTGTCATCTTTTTTCCCTGGATATGTGATTGTGAATCACTAAAGAGCCTTAACAACTTTAGAAATATGCCCATGTAGAGAAGTAATGCATTCTTTGAGGGACAATCCAGTACCTTTGAACACACCAAGTAAACAGCTTGAGGAAGATTTAAAACAAGCTTGTCCAACCCGTGACCCACAGACCACATGCGGCTCGTGAGGGCTTTGAATGCAGCCCAACACAAATTCGTAAACTTTCTTAAAACATTATGAAATTAGTCTGCATTTTTCTTTTGCTTATCACCTATCATTAGTGTTAGTGTATTTTATGTGTAGCCCAAGACAATTCTTCTTCCAAGGTGGCCCAAGGAAGCCAAAAGATTGGGCACCCCTGGAAAGAATGAAGGCTGTTAGAAGACTGCCATTGATGGAAGGCAGACTATCTAACTTAGATAGTAAGAATTGAGGATGTCTGGAAGTGAGGACTGGTAAGGCCACAGGTGACATCTATTTCTGTAAGTCAATGATCTCCTTAAAGATACATTGTGACTGTACCACCAAGTCCTCATTGAAATGTGGCCAACAGACTGCCCTGCCGAGGAGAACCTGGTAAATCATTATCAGAAGGTTATTGCTTTTACTTATGAATGTCTTCAGGCATAGCTGTCTTGGGGAAAAAAAATTAATCTACTCTGAATGGTTTTCTAGAAAACCTTAGAATGTTTCTCATTTAATAAAAAACTGAAATTCAAACATATGTCTCTATTACATGCATCAACTATGTGCTGTGTTTCTGGAAGAAGCAGTATAGTGACACCTCCTGCGCTATTTTTCTCTATAATTGAGCATTTGGTCTAATACTGGACACTTGAACCTACAGGTTAATTATTCATAGACTTAATAGATCCTTTGTAATTTAAAGTGAAAACTTTGAGTATCTCATAAAGCTTACATTTATAACATAATAATTAAACACTATTCACCTCTCTTTTAAATATATAACAATAGCTATTAAATTGCCATATGCATCATAGTCATCTGGACGAAGTATTAAAATATGGATTGCTGAGCTCCATTGCCAATGCTCCTGATTAATTCAGTAAAAGGGGGGTCTGATAATGTTTTATTTTTAGCAATTTCCCAGGTTATGCTGGTGCTACTGGTTGGGGCACAACACTTTGAGAAAGAACCACTGCTTCATGGCAAACGATTGTATTGGGAGACACTGGAAATTCTGGTTTTTAGAGACATGTTGTTATAAAGATAATGGAGAATACATTGCATTGTATACAAGAAGTGTATTTTATTATCCAAAGCTCTTTAAAATGACACTATTGTCAGGATGTAATAACAACATTGAGCTAATGGCTCATAAATAATTACAAACAACAACTGACAAATTCATTAGTGAAGATCCTGAAATGAAATGGTGTCACCTGAAGAGCATTTATTTTGTAAAAATATTGTTTAGAAATGGATACCTGTTAACTATAAGAGAGTTGAATAAGACATAGATGCTTGAACTACGCGAAGTGTATTTTTATTTAAACAGAAACTCCTGTCTCAAAAATAAAACTTCGATACAAGTTGAACCAGAATTTGCTTCAAAATGTGGCACCTATATCATTTAGTCGTATTCTAAGTGAATAGACAATAATTCAATGGAGTATAATTGCTTAGTTGAAATATAAGGATAACAAATGAGTTACAACTTTTGCTAGTTGATATTTTCTATTCACTCAGACCCTGTGCTCCCTAGAGTAATTTGTCAACCAAAATGTGGTTTAAAGAGGTTACAAAATTTTATGAAAAAAAAAATCATACCATGCCTTTAAAATAGGCAACAACATTCTAATTACTTTAACAAAACAGAAATAGATAATGTAAAGTATAGATTGTGAGATAATGTAAAGTCTTTAATATCATGACTGACTTCTAAATGTTCAAATTATGTGTCATAGAAGTGGATGCTTATGGGCAGAGTGCGGTGGCTTATGCCTGTAATCCCAGCACTTTGGGAGACCAAGGCGGGCAGATCACGAGGTCAGGAGATTGAGACCAGCCTGGCCAACATGGTGAAACACTGTCTCTACTAAAAATAGGAAAATTAGCCCAGCATGGTGGTGCATGCCTGTAATCCCAGCTACTCGGGAGGCTGAGGCAAGAAAATCGCTTGAACCCAGGAGGCAGAGATTGCAGTGAGCCAAGATTGAGCCACTGCACTCCAGCCTGGTGACAGAGTGAAATTATGTCTAAAAAAAAGAAAAAAAAAAAAAGCGGATGCTATGAGGATTAATGGTACCAAATTTAAAAAAAAAAAAAAAAAAAAAAAACCTTTGAAAACTGAAACTAACACTGTTGCTGTGAAATGAAGTAGAAATCACCTAACATCACTTTATGAAAAGAACATGAATATAAAAGGGGTGGGATGAGATATCCTGTTTTTCAAGGGAGCACTCACAAAAGTAGATTAAATAGATTATCAAAAAATAATTAACAAAATAAAAAAACATGAAACTGGCCTTATACTTAAGGGTTTTCTTTGGTAAACATTAGTTTGTGTACACACTTCATATGTAATTAGAAATAAGGAAATAAGAATTGATAAGAAGAAACAATATTTTTCTGGAAGTTGCAAGAATAATTATTTTCCTTTAGCCTTGACATTTCATTTCCTTCCTACCCTGAAAATTGTCAAATGAAGTTCAGCCCCTGCTTGCAGTCTCTTCCGTGTCTACTAGGGATGCTGAAGTAAACTTTATTATTTGAGATTCTTATATTGCAAAATGCATAATAGATTTTCATCATGCCCAGTGTTCTCCACCTAAGAGGAGCTTAGGAAGTGTTTGCTAGTCATAGTACCAAAAGAAAGACAAATGGACTAATTTGCACGTAAAAATCAACTTTTAGATTGAGATTACCTGATTTATTGCATATCGGATTTGCACTTCACAGTTACTATATTAACTATCCACTGTTTAAATTTTTAATAATTTATTCTATGGATGATATGATATATCATATATCATATTATATATGATAAAATATGGAAGATATAATATGTGCTTTCTCATTTCACATTCAAACTATATCTTAGAGTATTCTGAAAATATAATTGATGCTGATTTTCTAAAAATAAATTTCTGAAATGTCTGTACTTAGTTAAGTATTTTATTATTGTAGCTAATCTGAAGGCCAATGTTGTTTTCCAGATATGCCAACCCCAAAAATATATTTGGAGGCATGATATTATAGATATGGTTTTAGATACACACATAGGTTTAAACGCATCAGTATATTTTCACAAAAGTAATTTTCTTAATGTTTTAAAAAATTTACTTTGATTTTTAACCATAAATTTTTCATGTTGATAAATATTCTTATCTAATAGTATTTTCACATTTATTTCCCATTGTATGATGCATCATGAAAAATTAACAAGTTCTTGTTACTGAATATTGAGATTGTATCAAACGTTTTACTGCTATAAATAGTACTATACTAGACATCTTTATGGCCAATTTGCTCACACTTTCTGAATATTTCTTTGGAAATATATATTCAGTGCCCATTTATCTTTTCAAAATACAAACATATTGCCCAATTGTCCTCCACATTGTTTATCCTGGATTACATATATATCATTTGTTTTTGAGAAGCACAACTGTCTAAAAATTTACCAATATTTCATATTAAGAATGTTTAATTTGCCATAATAAGTCAATCTGTAGAAATAGATCACATTTCCAAAAACATTGCATAAAATGTATGGTGGTAAGTATTGAAAATAACAATATCATAGGTATTTTCAGGACTTCTTTAGAACCAATATAAACACCATTTAAAAGAAAAGAGCAGGGAAAAGAAATAGCTCACTAATATCCCCGTAAAATCTTTTATTATACTTAACTAAAAAATAAATTACATCACATTGTGTTTTCTGCTCTTTTGAAAATACTGAAATGTTGATCCTTCTCACCAAGTAGAGCATTTATAAAGAGCAATTATTTTTGTGGGGGTGGCGAGATAGAAAGTCTGTAAATTATAACCTAAGTATCGAAATAATCCAGCTGTACAGAGTGATGTTATTTCAGTCTGGGGCAATACATATTGTCTAGACCACTCTCAAGATATTAAGAAACTCAATGGCATTCCTATTCTTTTAATAATAACAAACCTGAACAATAACCATTGTAAATACATTTAGCTCATACATCTTTACAAGACTCCTGGAAACATGAAATAAAAGAAAGCCAATGTCTTACAGAATATCGAGGATTAAGAAGCAAAATTTCACTGCAAACAATGCGATTTCTTTGATTCATCACTATTTAAATCTATAAACAGAAATTGTAATCTTCAGACGCTGAATGCAATTTCAATGAAGAATAAAGGAGATACTACCACCTAGTGGTAAAACACGCTGCTCAAAGCAAAATATTTTCATATTCAAATAGTTTTAGAAAAGACCAGGCTGATATGTGATTGTGTTATGGTTAAATGAAGTGTGCAATAATTATCAAAATTATGCCTCTGTTAGATTCTTAACTGCTGTGCACTTTATTCTGTTTACTTTTACAGTTTAAGTACTTTCACAAGGAAATAGACATTATTGGGAAGTGACTTGGGAAAATCTAATATGCTAGTGTCTTTATGGAATGACTGAAGATAATTTTCCTGGCTAAAGTAGTCATTAATATTCTAGATTGCTTAAGACGGTTTTAAAGAGAATATTTCATTTAAAACATGCATTTATCTTACATTTATTTTAACAAATGTAAATTTAGGTTTGTTCACATAATACTAAATATGGTGAAGTTTTGTAGATTTGGAAAACTATTAGCTTAAATTAGCAACCATAGATTAGAGACATTAAATACTTTTAAGAAACTTATCTCTTGGAAATAAAATGTCCATAGATTATTAAAATGTAGAATTTTAAAATAAGAATCAATAAGAAAATATTCTTATTTGTAAAATACTGTATATTCCTTGAATATATTTTCAAAGAAGTAGCATGAATTCTTTTGATTCTGCACAGGTGTATTGTACAAGAAATAACATTTTTCTTTTTGCTAGACACATCCATAATGTGATCACCATAACAGACAAGTACAAGCAAAACATTAAATAAAAGCAAAATTAAATTTAAAAATACTCCTGAATGCTTTTGTTGTTTGCTTGAAAAGTTGGGATAGATGTTCTATATGCAGTGTTCATGAACTCTTCTCATGTAGCGTATACTTAAGACTAGCCTTCATTTTGCTCTGCGTGTTCTCTACATTTGTATCATACATTGTGCCAGGCAAAATTTGACAAAATGGTCTCCTATTATGTCAAAAACTATGGAGAGTTTTTTTGAATCACAAAACCATATTCTACCGCAAGAAAACACCTGGGAACACAGAATGCTTTCTATTTAATGTCTGATGCTATTTAATAATAAAAAAAAAGGATGCTCTTATAAGAATATATTCAATGAAATATTAATTTATTCACCAACTCCTTATTGAGTTCTTCCCATGGGCCATACATTATTCCAAAAGTGTCTGCCAATAACTCCCTGAGACAGATAGGATCTTGTTTGCATTGAAGCTCCTTCTCCTTTTCCTTCTTCCTCTTTTCCTCTTTCACATCCTAAGTGATAGATAAGCAGACAAAATTTGATTGTTTGATTTCCTTGGTTTTCTCTTCTGTTTTTTCCTTGTTTTGATTTTATTAAACTCTGCTGTTTTTATTATTCTATCTACTCACTCTACTTTGAGATTTATTTGATTTTATTTTTCTAGATTCTTACTATGTAAACTGAGCTCAACAACGTAAGAGTTTTCTTCTTTTTCTCCCACGTGCTTAGTGCTACAATATTTCCTCTAAGTATTGTGTCATCTACCTCCCACACATTTTGATATGTTGAATTTTAATTTTCTTTCAATTCAAAATACATTTTAATTTACCATTTGATTTTTTTACTTGGACTCTTGAATTGTTTAGAAGCATTATTTACTTTCTAAATATTTGATGATTTTCCAGCTATTGTTCCGTTATTGATTTAAATGGAATTTCGTTGTAGTTGAAGAACATAGTGTGTATGACTTGAATACTTTTAAATTTACTGAGATTTGTTTTAGGTAATAAAATCTGGTCTACATTTTAAACAGTGCTTTTGTACTGTACCTAAATGAAGTGTTGCATAAATATCAATTAGGTCAAATTGATAGTATTGTTCAAATTTTCTACGTATTTAGTAACTTTTTCTAGTTTTTCTATTGAGAAAAGATGATTAAAATCTCTGACTATAAGTTTATGTTTTGTATTTCTCTTTACATTTTTATCATTTTCCTTGATTAATTTTAAAACTGTTTTAGATTGATAAATATTAATAAATGTTATGTCATATTTTTAATTGACCCTGTTATCATTATCAAATGACTCTCTTTTGTTTGACAATCTTCCTTGTTCTGAAAATGGTTTTTGCTTATATTGATATCGTTATCCCAGCTCGCTTTTCCTTACTGTTATCGTGTGATATATTTTTTATCGTTTTGTTTTAACAGATTTGTTTCATATGTTAAAGTGGGAGCAAGCATATGCTAAGTCTTGCTTTTTCATCCAGTATGAAAAGTTATGCCTTTTAATTAAGATGTTCAGACTGTTTACATTATTGTGATTATTGACATGGGTATTAATTTTCTATTACTATTATAACAAATCGCCACAAATTTGGCACCTTAAAGAAACCCAAATTTATTATCTTATATTCAGAAAGTCAGAAGTCATGGGAACAACATGTTGACAGGGCTGCCTTCCTTCTGGACGTTCTAAGGAAATGTTTCTTTGGCTTTTCCAACTTCTAGAGACTGCATGTACTTCTTATCTCATGACTCGGTCTTCCATTTTTTTTTTTTTTTTTTTTTTGAGATGGAGTCTCGCTGTTTCTCCCAGGCTGGAGTGCAGCGGCACTATCTCGGTTCACTGCAAGCTCCACCTCCCGGGTTCCCGCCATTCTCCTGCCTCAGCCTCCCGAGTAGCTGGGAATACAGGTGCCCACCACCACGCCTGGCTAATTTTTTGTATTTTTAGTAGAGACGGGGTTTCACCGTGTTAGCCAGGATGGTCTCAATCTCCTGACCTCGTGATCTGCCCACCACGGCCTGCCAAAGTGCTGGGATTACAGGCATGAGCCACCACGCCAGGCCTAGTTTTTATATATTAAGCAAAGTTTTTCACTTTCTTTTTGAAATATATGTTCAGTGGGTAAATAAATACAGGAAAACTGATTTTATTTTGGCTTTTCAATGATGCAGATATAATTGGATGAAATAATATTTTTGCTATGTTTCATTTTGCTTAGATTCTTTCAGAATTTTTATTTTTAAAGTATTTTAAGATTTTTCTACTAATTCATTTCTTTTTGGTTAATTTTGGTTAATTTTATATTTTTCTTAACTACTAGTTGTATTTCTCTGCCTCTTTGAATGTCTGGCAATTTTGAGTGCATACTAGATAATGTGAATTTACCCTCTTGGGTGCTAAATATTTGCTTTGCTAAATAAATATTCTTGAGGTTATTGGGGGATTCAGTTAAGTTACTTAAAATCAGTTTGATTCTCTTGAGTCTTTATAATCAACTCAAAATGAAATACAGACTTAAACATTAGTCCTCAAACTGTAAAAGTACTATAAGAAAACACAAGGGAAAAAATTACGTGACATTAATCTGGGCAATGGTATTTTAGATTTGACCTCAAAAGTGCAAACAACAGAAGCAAAAACAAACAAATGGAATTACATAGAAATAAAAAGCTTCTGTACAACAAAGGAAACAACAGAATAAAGAGAAAACCTACAGATAGGGAGAAAATATTTGCAAGACATACATCTGATAAGGGATTAATATCCAAAATATGTAAGGAACTTAAACAATTCTACAGAAAGGAAACAAATTCTATAAAAGTCAAACAATTCCACAGAAGGAAAACAATTTTTTTCTAAACAAAGAAAACAAATAAGTAATGGTTTGTTTTAATCCAAACAAATTTTGGATTAAAAGTGGGCAAAGTACCCAAATAGATATTTCTTTTTTTTTTCAGATGGCGTCTCTCTCTGTCGCCCAGGCTGGAGTGCAGCGGTGTGATCTCGGCTCACTGCAAGCTCCGCTTCCCGGGTTCAGGCCATTCTCCCGCCTCAGCCTCCCAAGTAGCTGAGACTACAGGCTCCCGCCACCACGCCTGCTAATTTTTTGCGTTTTTAGTAGAGACGGGATTTCACCGTGTTAACCAGGATGGTGTCGATCTCCTTACCTCATGATCTGCCCGCCTTGGCCTCCCCAAATAGATATTTCTTAAAAGAAAACATACAAATGGCAGACCAGAAATATGAAAATTGTTCAACATCATTAATTCTTTCTTTAAATCTAGAACGGTTTAAAATCAGTTGCATCATTTTCAGTGGCATAATCAACATAAGTATTGTAAGTGTTCAAAGAACATATCTGTTCTTTTAAATCAATTATGACCTTTCACATTTCAATGAAAATGTATGATTTTAACAAGTATCTGCAGATTGAATGACCCATAGGCTCCATTATAACCTCAGGCATCAAGGTCTTTTCTCATCCACAATATCCGTTACATCATAAATCTCGTATCTTATTAATTATAGGATTGGTGCCAACAGTATCAATTACATGTACTTCCTTATTAGAATCATTTGGGAGCCATATGACAAGTACTATTCCCTCCTGTCATAGTATTTTGAGTTATGGTGGTAGATACAAGCATGAAGTAGATAAAAGACAAATTTCTCTCCTATATTCTTAAAAAATCTCTATGACTAGCTGTTTTTTTTTTTTCTATTTTACCTTATACAGATGAGGCCTGATCACTTTCATTAAATGTTTGAAAGATTTAGAAATACATAGGTTGCTTCTGTACTTGGTATTTTTTTACTTTGTATTTTGTTATTGAAAAATACATAGTTTTCACTATCAGTATCAAAAGTTTATACTTTGCTAGAACAATCCTTTGAACATGCATATCAATGATTTGAAAACGTTTTGAATAAAGCAACTTCTTGTGATAGTCTGTTGAAACACAGCCTCACACAAAACACTGTGGGAAAAATTAGCCATTTTCATGTTTAGACAATTAAAAATAATTTGATGTATTAAAAAGATACTCAGGAAATTAGAAATTGTTATTCTATTTGGGAGCAACTGTAGAGGTCCTTCTGTTGTAGGCCTATATAAATTTGTTTCTTATAAATTACATTTATAATTTATGTATTTTTACTTCATCCTTTTTTTTTTTTTTTTTTAAGACATATTCTCCTGTTCCACAGGCTGGAGTGCAGTGGGGCGATCTGGGCTTACTTCATCCTATGCCTCCCGGGCTCAAGAGATCCTCCTACCTCCACCTCTGAGAATAACTGGGACCACAGACCCACACCACCATGCCAGCTAGTTTTTGAATCTTTTTGGGTAGAGATAATGTTTTACCATGTTGTCCAGTGTGGCCTTCAACCCAGAAGCTCAAGCCGTCCACCCTCCTCGGCCTCCCAAAGTGCTGGGATTGCAAGCATGAGCCACTGTGCTGGCTAATTCTTTATTTTAATGTTCATGTTTTCATTAGGCAATTTCAGTACACCCAACTGTATTTTCAGAAGTGATTCACTGTGAATCTCTTCTAGTTTCTTTCAGTTATGGCCTCAAAATTCATTAACATTGCATGCCTAATTTAAGGAAATGCTGTTGCATTAGTGAGTATCTACTTTTATAAACCTAAAAGAGTTTCTTACCTCATGTCTCCTTACAATCATCTGATTATAGACATTATCAATTCTATGAACCTGCACACTTGCATAAAGAAAATACATATCCTGGGACTTTTGTATATTTTACATTTTTCTTGATTTTTAAAAATTCAGTATTTAAGTCATTTTGGCAGTAGGAGCATGGAAACAAAATGACTTCTCAGAAGGTTTAAATCTATGGAAAGACCTATTTTCTCTCTTTTTTTTTTTTTTTTTTGAGATGGGGTCTTGCATGTGGTCCAGGCTGGAGTGCAGTGGTGCAATCTGGGCTCACTGCAAGTTCCACCTCCTGGGTTCACGCCATTCTCCTGTCTCAGCCTCCCGAGCTGCTGGGACTACAGGCGCCTGCCACCACGCTCGGCTAATTTTTCGTATTTTTAGTTGAGACGTGGTTTCACAGTGTTGACCAGGATGGTCTTCTGACCTCGTGATCCTCCCGCCTCAGTCTCCTAAAGTGCTGGGATTACAGGCGTGAGCCGTGCCCGGTCTTATTTTCTTTTTTCTTTTTCTTTCTTTCTTTTTTTTTTTTTTTTTGAGATGGAGTCTCACTCTGTCACCCATGCTGGAGTGCAGTGGTGCGATCTCCACTCACTACAACCTCCACCTCCTGGGTTCAAGAGATTCTCCTGCCTCAGCCACCCTAGTAGCTGGGATTACAGGTGCCTGCTACCACACCCAGCTAAGAAAGACCTATTTTCATTCTTAAAGAACAGTGAGAAATATTTAAGACACTTACTTATGTTGTTTCACATTCTAATGCCTCCCTAATCATCCACCAA
This sequence comes from Papio anubis, assembly GCF_008728515.1. NCBI lineage: Eukaryota > Metazoa > Chordata > Mammalia > Primates > Cercopithecidae > Papio > Papio anubis. Next base: position 159,611,533 of record NC_044979.1, read on the forward strand.
CACATTACAAATAAACACCAATGTACAGCATGAATTGAGACAAAGGTTCCATCATATGTCTCAGACATGTCATTTCCAACAAAGCCTACTGGAGTCTTTATTAAATCAAATGCTTTTTACTTACAGCAAGATTCACGTGGCTTCTTCAGAAATCCTAGGGCTTCAAAAGTAAATAAAAATTTACTAAAGTTTTCAAAATAAATTTTGTTCTTACATTTTTAATCACACTGATTTACTGCAGGGATAAAATACATTCAAGTGTTTCAAATATTTGAAACATTTTTAAAACCCAAGAAGTTATAATAATAGCTCTTTCTCACTGTGATTATACTTGCAATATTTTCCTAAAATTATTTTAAAAGATTTTTTCAGTATTTAATTACTCATAGACATTGTGCAATATTATCAAATTATATTTAAATAATTATTTAAATATTCAAATGTATGCATATATAAAATATTAGAAAATCATAAATATACATGCCCTTAAAGGAATACTCACATTTTAGATTAGTTAAAAAACACAGATTCAATTATTGATAAACGTGCAGTTGAATACAGTTTTCTAAACTATATTCAAAAGCATAGTCAAACTTTAGTATCTTATGAGTAAACACCTCAAATTTTGTCTAACCACATCTTTATGTATAGTGTGGTGTTATATGCTTCATTATCATTATGAAGGTTTACATGTTAAACTGTCAAAGATGTAGTGTGGTAATGAACAGATAATTTCAGATCAATTTAATCAATCAACTTACCCCATAACTTCTATGACTTATCCTCAGCCGATTATTATGTTAGACATTATGATGTTGTTAATTAATGTATTCAGATTTGATGGGTTATTTTTCTAACATAATTTTAGATCACGATATGAATTTAAAGTAAAATTAATTACTTCTTATTTCCAAGAAAGTAATGCATTGGTGCTCCACATGAAATTAAAATGAACTTACATTAAAATTATTTAACATTACATTTTAAAAATTATTTAATGATAATATTTAAAGAGAAAACTTGTTTATCAATATATGTTGCATCACCATATGAATAGGAACATACCTATTGTATTAGTCTGTTTTCACACTGTTGATAAAGACATACCGAAGAATGGATAATTTAGAAAGAAAAGAGGTTTAATTGGTCCACAGTTCCACATGGCTGGGGAGGTCTCAAAATCATGGCAGAAGGCAAAGAGGAGCAAAGTTACATCTTACATGGATGGCCGCAGGCAAAAACAGGGAACTTGTGCAGAGGACCTCTTCTTTATAAAACCATCAGACCTGTGAGACTTATTCACTATCATGAAGACAGCATGAGAAAGACCCACCCCCATGATTCAGTTACCTCCCACTGGGTGCCTCTCATGACACATAGGAATTGTGGGAGTTACAATTCAAGATGAGATTTGGGTGGGAACACAGCCAAACCATATCACCTATGAAAATCGAGAATAGTTGTTACATGAAAATTGTATGTGTAAATATTTCCAAGATTTTTGTGTAACTAGTATTTACCTTATTGGGATATTTTGAGGTAAAAATGAGATAATGCATGTAAAATACTTCAGTCATTAAATGAATTAGCTAAATGGTACATGCTGATAGACAAATTTCAAGAACTCTCATGACTGGAAAAAAGCTTTAGTTTGGATCACCAGGCAAAGAATGGCAGCTAGCTCTTGAGTACAAACTAGGGCACCATGGAAAGTCAGTGTTAAAAGAAAGGGATGAAGAGCAGTTATGCCCCATAAACATTTTCAGAAATAAAAACTTGTGTCTACTTGTATTTAAATTTTTTTTTTGCTTCTCTAAATTTGGATATTCAGTTTGATGAATTATTTACCCTGTCACTCTTGGATTTTCTAATTCTTTAAAAATATACTATTTTTGCCAGCTTGTTTGCATATTTTTCAGAGGTTGTATTTGGATTGAACTAAACATTTATTAAGTAATTTGCAAAATTTAAGAAAAGAGACTTTCATGGGATTAATCTATAATTTAAAGGATAAATGGATATCACTAGAAATTCTAAGATGGAATTTTGAAGAATTTCAGAGTAATCCTGGAAACTTCTAAATATGATTGTAGGAGGCGCTCCTTGAATAGAGGTGATGGCTATTAAATAAGCTTATCAAATGATTTGCCTTGAGACGGTAACCAAAGTATGGTGACAGGATTGATTAGATGCCAAAACGATAAAAGCACCTGGAGCTAAGCTACATTGATGGGGTATGTCCTGTTTGATAACAGGGTTTTGTTCCTAACTAGCATTCTGGTTCAAAATCCATAAGGTTTAGCGACTTTCCTATCTCTTTCACTCCATCCCCATCCACCCACTGATTTCTTTTGTTCCTATGGACGTTATTATGCGACCCAGTTTATTGCATTTGACTGATATGGTTTTGAATAAATGTATAAATATACACATATGTGTGTTTGTGTGTGTGTGTAATCAAGCAAGTATATTACTCAAAAGTAGAAAACAATGAACAGTGGAAGTCAAACTCGTTTGTTTTTCTGTTTTTTTTTTTTTTTTTTGAGAGGAAGCAATTGAAGAAATGAGAAATTAAATTAAATTTATCTTTTAATTGGGATACCCCCCAATTGGCACTTGTTTTGTGTTCATAAAATTCTTTACATTTTGTATTGGAAATAAAATTTTATATCTGTATCCCACTGTTCATACATAGTATAATGTGCTTCGCAATTAGGAAATAATAAAATAGCGATAAAAATTTTAAGTATTTAGAAAATAAATGGAGGTTATTTTCCAAATATAATTCCCATGAGCATGTAGGTAAATAGAAGAGAGGAGAGAAATTTTCTGAGCGAATATTAAGGAAGATGCATGTTTGGGAATGAGGGAGGGAGAATGGAGTCTGAATTACAGACAGATTATGTAGAGGATAAGTATTTTTCACATTACTGTTGTTGCTTGCAATTTTAGCAGCCTCCCTTTCTATCACAGTTGAAGATAAATGGGAAGGGTGCTTTATTATTTACACTTTTGAAAGTCCTTATTTTTCTCCATGCTGGCAGGTCTACCTTAGATCAGTAAGGTCTGTGGCTGTCCAGATGCACATCATAATCTGCACAGAAACCTACCATTTAGTCAAAAACCAAAAAGTAACTGGGACGCCTATGCTTTGTTTCTTTCTGGCCTTTAATTGCTACACTCATTCACTTTCTGGTTGTGCTTTTAGCACTTAACACCAATGCCAGAGAATGGTGATTTGCTCTTTAGTAAATAGGATAATAGTACACAAATGCTGAAAAAATAAACGTCAAAATGAGACGCTCCATATCAAAAGGCCTCTAATCCCCAGATTACTCTCATTGTCTCATAGATAAACAGCTGACAGATTAACAGTATACTTTTTAATCCATTTTCAGAGTGTCAAACTTGTCAGCAAGCATTCGCCAAGTTAACTTTGTTAAGATTCCCTGTGGCCACCATTGCAGAAAACGCAGACAAAGGCAACCCCATGCTCTGTTGTGCCAAGATAGGTGGGTACTACAGAAATATAGGAGTTTTCTGAACACATTTGTTTTTCTGATTTTTGATTTCTAAACCCTGAGTAGGAGATTATAATATGGGGAAAAGGGAATGGCAAGAAGTTGAGAGGTCAAGTTGCCATTTTCTATACATTGAGCCAAGTCTGCTCCATGGTAGCTGGAGAGGTGGCAGAACCACAACAGGAGGATGCACAGCTGGGCCCAAGTTTGCCTTGGAACTGATCAATATTGGTGGTTAACAAGAGTGAATGTTAGGGAATTACACAAGTCAGCTTTCAAACATACTGTCTCAGTCCATAACGTGGTTTTTAGCCCATTCTTGAGTTTTTGTTTTTTGTTTGTTTCGTTTGTTGTTTCTTGTTGAAATAGGGTCTTGCTCTGTCACCCTTGCTGGAGTGCAGTGGCACAATCATGGCTTACTGCAGCCTCGATCTCCTGGGCTGGGGAGATTCTCTCTCTTCAGCCTTCCAAATAGCTGGAATTACAGGCCTGCACCATGCCCAGCTACTTTTAAAATTTTCTGTGGAGATGCAGTCTCTATGACCCCAGGAGTGATCACCCGATTTTAACTGTTTTTCACTTTCTATCATTGGAGGAAGCACTGAGAAGGGTAGGAATGACAGCCTTGAAGAGCTGATGCCACCCCTCTCTGATCTCCCAGCAGTGGCCCCATGACATGGAGACAAATTCTGTGTGCTTGGGGAAGAGACAGCACAGCAATTGTGGAACCTTCCATTAAACCTCAGTGCTGCCCTGTCAAAGCAAAAAGCGACACCAGTCAGAACTCAGTCAGTGCCCAGAGAAGGGGCATTTAGAGTAACCCTAGCAAGAGGGGAATCGTCCATCCCAGTGGTCAGAACCTGAGTCTTGCTACTGTGAGATAAAGGCCTCTGGGATCCTAAATAAACTTGAAAGACAGTCTAGGCCACAAGGACTGCAATTCCTGGTCAAGTCCTGGTGCTGTGCTGGGCTTGGAGCCAGTGGATTTGTGGGGTCTGTGACCTGGGGCAGCCAAAGGAATGCTTATGGCAACCCTCCCCAACCCCAGGCGATGCAGCTCACAGCTCTGGGAGACACTACTTCTTTTGGCTTGAGACAGGACAGGGAAAAGCAAAGAGGACTTGGTCTTGCAACTTGGATACTAGCTCAGCCACAGTAAAAGAGGGCATCCAGCAGGCCTCCATTCTAGACCCCAGCTCATGGACATTTCTAGAAACAGCTTGGGCCACATGCAAAACCACCTTCTTGAAGAGGCCCCAGTCCTGACAGGATTCAGCCCCTGCTGTCTAAAGAGGCCCCTGGGCCCTAAATAGTCAACAGTGATAGCCAGGCAGCACTTGCCATGGGCCTTGGGTGAGACTCAGAGATGTGCTGGTTTCAGGCGAGACCCAGCACATTCTCACCTGTGGTGGCTAAAGGAAGAGACTCAATCTGCTTGAGAAAAGCAGACAGAAGAGTAAAGTGGACTTTGTCAGGTACCTTAGGTTAAGGAGCTCAGCCACAGTGCAGTAGAGCACTAAAGCAGATTCTTGGGGTCCTGACTCCAGGCCTTAGCTTGTTAGCAACATTTCTGGACCTGTTCTGGGCCAAAAGCGAGCCCACTGACCTGTAGTGAGAGTCTCATGCCTCACAGCATTCACCACATGCTAACTGAGGAGTCTTTGGTCCTTGATTGAACATTGGGGGTACCCAGGCAATACTCACAATAGACCTGGCATGGTAGTGGCTACAAGAAGAAATTCCTCTGCTTGTGAAAACGGGAAGGAAGAGTTGGAAGGACTTTGTCTTCTTGCTTGAGTGCCAGCTCAGCCACAGTGGAATACAGCACCAAGTACATTTGTAAGTTTTTTGACTCCAGACCCTGGTTCCCAGACTACATCTCTGAACCCACCTGGGGATGGGGGAACTTGCTGACCTAAAAGGAAGGACACAAGCCTTGCTGGCTTTGCTATCTGCCAATTACAGAGCCCTAGGGCATTGAATGAATGTAGTTGGCAGCCAGGCAGTGGTTACTGCAGGCTTTAGGTGACATCTAGTGCCATGCTTGTTTTAGGTCTGACTCAGTACAGTCCCAGTGGTGGTGGCTATAGGGGTGCTTGCATCACCTTGCCCCAATCTCTAGGCCATTCAGCACAGAGAGAGAGAGAGAGAGAGAGAGAGAGAGAGAGAGAGAGAGAAATTCTGTTTGTTTGGGAGAAATTAAGGGAAGGCAACAAAAGTCAGTGCAGGATAATCTACAGATTCTTCTGGATCTTATCCAGGACCACCAAGGCAGTTCCTCTACAACTCTAAATTGCCATAGCATTACTGGGCTAGGGGTGCTCCCTAATGCAAAAATGGCTGCAGTGAACCAAAACATAGATTACAAAACCCAAGTTGTCTCAAATACCTGGAAAGCCTTCCTAAGAAGGATGGGTAGAAACTAGGTCCAGACAGTAAAGACTACAATTAATATCTATCTGTTCAATGCCCAGATACTGATGAACATCTACAAGCGTCATAACCATCCAGGAAAACATAACCTCACCTAATAAACCAAATAAGGCACAAGAGACCATTCCTGGAGAAACAGAGATGTATGACCTTTCAGACAGAGAATTCAACAAATCTGTTTTGAGGAAACTTAATGAAAGTCAAGATAACACAAACAAGCAAATCATAATCCATCAGATACATTTGACAAAGAGATTGAAATAATTTTAAAAAATCAAGAAGACATTCTAGAGTTAAAAAATCTGACTGACATACTGAAAAATACATGAGTCTCCCAAAAGCAGAATCAATCAAGCAGAAGAAAGAAGCAATGAACTTGAAGATAAGCTATTTGAAAATACACAGAGAAGACAAAGTAAGAAAGAATAAAAATGAATGAAGTAATTACAAGATATAGAAAATAGCTTCAAAAGGGCAAACTTATAAGTTATTGACCTTAAAGAGGAGGTAAACAGAGAGGTAGGCATAGAAAGTATTTTCAAAGAGAGAGTAACAGAGAACATCCCAAACCTAGAGAAACATATCAATATTGAGGTATAAGAAAGTTATAGAACATCAAGCAGATTTAATCCCCAAAAGACTATCTTAAGACCTTTAATAATCAAACTCCTAAAGGTCAAGGATTTAAAAAGGATCCTCAAAGCAGTAAGAGGAAAGAAACAAATAGCATGCATAGAATTCCAATATGCCTGACAGCAGACTTTTCAGTGGAAACCTTACAGGCCAGGAGAGAATGGCACGACACAATTAAAATGCTGAAGGAACAATACCTTTACCCTAGAATAGTATATCTGGAGAAAGTATCCTTCAAGCATGAAGAAGAAATAAAGACCTTCCTAGACAAACAACAGCTAAGAGACTTCGTCAATGCGAGACCTGTACCACCAGAAATGTTAAAGGGAATTATTCAATCTGAAAGAAAAGGATGTTAATGAGCAAGGGGAAATCATCCGAAGGTACAAAACTCACTGGTATAGTAAGCATACAGAAAAACATAGAATAGCGTAACACTGTAATGGTGGTATGTAAACTACTCTTGTCTTATGTAGAAAGTCTAAATGATGAACCAATAAAAAATAATAACTACAACAACTTTTTAAGACGTAGTAAAATAAGAAATAAAGAGAAATAACAAAAAATTAAAAAGTGGAGGGAAGAGTCACAGTGTAGAATTTTTACTAGTGTTCTTTTGCATGTGTGTTTGTTTGTTGTATATACAATGAATGGTAAGTTGTTATCAGTTTAAAATAATTGGCAATAAGATAGTATTTCAGTGACTCATGGTAAATTCAAATAAAAAAACACAATAGATTAAAAAATTCAAAAGCAAGAAATTAAAACATACAACCAGAGAAAATGACCTTCACTAAAAGGAAGACAAAAAGAAGGGAAAGAAGAAATAGCAGACAGGAAAACAAATAACAAAATGACAGGTGTAAGTCCTTATTTATCAATAATAGCATAGAATGTAAACAGACTACACTCTCAAATTAAAAGACATAGAGTGGCTGAATAGATAAAGAAAGAAAGACCCAACGATCTGTTACCTACAAGAAATACACTTCACCTATAAAGTCACATAAGGAGTGAAAATAAAGGGATGGAAAAAGATTTTCCATGCAAATGGAAACCAAAAAGGAACAGGAGTAGCCATACTTTTATCAAACAAAAGAAATTTCAAGACAAAAGATTTAAAAAAGAAACAAAGAAGGTTATTACATAATGCAAATGGTTCCATTCAACAACAGGATATACCAGTTATAAACATTTATGCATCCAACACTGGAGCACACAGATACATAAAGCAAATATTAATAGAGCTAAAGGAAGAGACAGACCCAAGTACAATAATAACTGGAGATTTTAACACTCTTCTTTTAGCATCAGACAGATCATTCAGGCAGAATACCCACAAAGAAACATTTAACTTCATCTCCGCTATATACCAAATGAACATAATCGATATTTATAGAACATTTCATTCAATGGCTGCAGAATACACATTCTTCCCCTCACCACGTGGATTATTTTCATATAGACCATATATTAAGCACCACAGCAAGTCTTAAAATATTTTAAAAATTGAAAATATATCAATTATCTTCTCTTACTACAATGGTATAAAACTATAAATCAATAATAGAAAAGATTTGGGAAACTATACAAACATATGGAAATTAGGCAATATGCTCCTGAATGATCTATTAAGAATAATTTTTTTTTAATTCTTGAAACAAATGATAATGGAAACAACATACCAAAACCTATGGGATGCTGCAAAAGCAGTACTAAGAGGAAAGTTTACAGCTATAAGTGTCTACATCAAAAAGTAGAAAATCTTCAAATAAACAATCTAACAATTTATCTTAAAGAGCTAGAAAAGCAAGATCAAACCAAATGCAAAATTAATAGAAGAAAAATAATAAAGATCAGAAAAAATAAATAAAATTGCAATGAAGAAAATAACACAAAAGATCAATGAAATAAACCGTTGCTTTTTGAAAGATAAACAAAATTGACAAAATATTAGCCAAACTGAGAATACAAAAGAGAAGATCTAAATAAATAAAATCAGAGATGAAAAAGCAGACGTTACAATTTATACCAAAGAAATTTAAAGGATCATTAGAGGTTTATATGAGCAACCATATGCCAATATACTGCCACACAATAAAAGCCATATGATACAGACTCTCATTTGATATCACACTGAATGAAAAAAAATTAACCCTCTCCTCTAAGATCTGGAACATGGCAAGGATGCCCACTATCACCACAATTATTCACCATAGTACTGGACATACTAGCTAGAGCAATCAGACAAGAGAAAGATATAAAGGGCATCCAAACTGGAAAGAAAGAAATCAAATTATCTTTCGTTGCAGTAGACATGGTCTTACCTTTGGAAAAACCTAACAGCTCCACCAAAAATATAAAAAACTATTAAAACTGACAAACAAGTTCAATAATGTTTCAGGACACAAAATTAACATATAAAATCTGTAGAATTTATATATGCCAGCAACAAACTGAAAAAGAAATCAAGAAAATAATCCAATTTTTAATAAGTACAAATAAAATACCTAGGAATTACCCAAAGTGAAAGATATCTACAATGAAAACAATAAAACATATATGAAAGAAATTAAAGAGGACACACAATAATGTAAATATATTTCATGTACATGGATTGGAAGAATCAACATTTTTAAAAAGGTCATACTACTTGTATTAGCCTATTTTCATGCTGCTGATAAAGACATACTTGAGGGTGGGAAGAAAAAGAGGTTTAATGGACTTGCAATTCCACATGGCTGGGGAGGCCTCACAATCATGGCAGAAGGAAAGGAAGAGCAAGTAACATCTTACATGGATGGCTGCAGGCAAAGAGAGATCTTGTGCTGGGAAACTCCCATTTTAAAAATCATCAGATCTCATGAGACTCATTCATCATCATGAGAATAGTGCAGGAAAGACTACCCCCATAAATCAATCACCCCCCACCAGGTTCCTCCCACAACACGTGGGAATTGTGGGAGTTACAATTCAAGATGAGATTTGGGTAGGGACACAGCAAACCAATCACTACCCTAAGCAATCTACAGATTCAAAGCAATTCCTATCTGAAGACTAATAACATTCTTCATATAAGTAGAAAAAAGGTCCTAAGATTCATATCGAACCAAAGAAGATCCAGAATAGCCAAAGTTATCATGAGCAAAAATAACAAAACTGGAAACAAATTACCTAACTTCAAGTAATTTTACAAACGTGTAGTAACCAAAACAGCATGGTACTCACATAAAAAACAGATACCTATACCAGTAGAACAAAATATCAAGAAACAAATCCATAAATCTACAGCTAACACATTTTTGCCAATGGTGCCAAGAACCTATATTGTGGAAAGGACACTGAAGAATAAATGGTGCTGAGAAAACAGGATATCTATATGGAGAAGAATGAAACTGGACCCGTATCTCTTGCCATATACAAAAATCAAATTAAAATGGATAAGGACTTAAATCTAATACCTCAAACTGTAAAAGTATAATTGGATTGATTTAACACAAAGAAAGAATAAATGCTTGAGGGAATGGATATCACATTTATCCTTATGTGATGATTATACATTTCATGCCTGTTTCGAAATATCTCACATACCCTATAAATGTATGCACCCACTATTTACCCATAACAAATTAAAAATAAAAAACAAATTAAAAAAATAAAATGAGGTTGTATATGTGAGCCCTAATCTATTACGATTGTGTTTCCTATGTGAGAAGAGGCAATTAGGACAAAGACACAAATGGAGGGATGACAAGGTGAGGATATAAACAAAGATCACCATCTACAAGTCAAGGACAGAGGTCCCCAGGAGAAAACAACTCTGCTGACATGACTTCAGACTTTCAACTTACATAACTGTGACAAAATACATTTCTACTGTTTAAGCCACTCAATCTGTGGTACTCTGTGATCCCCCTAGCAAATTAATATAGTCAAATCCTAGACATATTTAATAAAAGTTGTAATACTTTTGGAAATCTCTCTTTTAAACATCATTTAAACATTCTGACAACCTTCTATAATTCAAGTTAATCTATCTCCTAGCCCTTCCTCCACCATCTTTGATGTCAGAAATAGCAGACCAAACTGTCTAAGAAATATATATTGACATTTTGCACATGTATTATTGAGATATTAATCCTTTTAGATATTAATTGAGATATTAATCCTTTTAGATATTAATCCTTTTTCATTATCTTAAAATCATATATATATTTAAAGGAACATAAGATATGGAATGTGGTTTTCAACACACATATTATCTGATATTATCTGTAAATTATCTTAAATATCCTCTCTCCTATTTCAAATATTTCTCAATATTTTCATAATACTGATATTTCACAGAGTAAGTCCAACATTGTTAAAGTGTGCTAATTTACTCTCAAAATTTTTAGATTTAGATGTAAATGTCTTTAACGTTTTATATAATACTTTTAAAACTCTGTTATTTTCACATAGTTTAAATATATGTCTAATGTTTTCAATGATTTACAACATTTTAATACAGGCAAACACACATGATAATAAATATGAAAATCATTCACATAATGGGAAAAAGAGAACTCTGTGTGTGTGTGTGTGTGTATTTGACTCTTGAGCAACGCAAGGAGGTTGTGGCACAGCCCCCCTGCCCAGTCAAAAATCCATGTACAACTTTTCATTCCCGAAAAATTTAACTACTAAAACCTACTGTTGACTGAAATGCTTACTGATAGCATAAACAATAAATTAACACATATTTTGTATGTTATATTATCATATACTGTGTTTTTACAATAAAGTAAGCTAGAGAAAAGAAAATGTTATTAAGAAAACATAAGAGAGAGAAAACATGTTTACAGATCATTAAGTCAAAGTGGATCAAAATAAAGGTCTTCATCCTCTTCATGTTGAGTAGGTTGAGGAAAAAGAGGAAGAGGAGGCCTAGATCTGGCTTTCTCAGGGCAGAGAGAAGTGGTGGAGGAGGTGGAAGGAGAGGCAGAGTAGGCAGGCACACTTGGTGTTAATTTTATGGAAATACATTGTGATTTTTGCTTGACTTTTTGCTTTTTTATTTTTCCTGAAATATTCCTATATGATACTAATCCTTCTATCATTTTCTTTAGTTTCCGTGCCCACCATTTCATAGAAGGAGTCAAAAGCAATCTTGAGTAATTGGAACTCTACTGCCAAATTCCCTAAGATCCATTTATTTTCTGGCTGTCTTCTTTCTCATTGTCTGGCAGTGGTTCAGAAGTGCTCATCTCCATCAAGTCATCTTCGGTTAATTCCTCTGGTGTAGTAACTATTAGATCTTTTATTTCTACATGACCCATATCATGAAATTATTCACCAAACCCCATTATTTTTGCCATATTCACATTTTTCATGATTTCCTCGATTGGCTTTTTATAAATTCTGTGAAGTCATGCACAACATGTGAACATAGTTTTCTCTAGCAGGAATTTATTGTTTTAGGCTTGATTACTTTCAAGGCTGTTTCTATAGCAGTAATGGCATTTTCAACAGTGTAATCCTTTCAGACTTTTATGATCTTTTTCCTATTGGGGTTTTCAACCACAGAGTTTTTTTTATTTGTATAGATGTAAGGGGGTATATTTGCAGTTGGTTACATGGATGTGTTGCCTACTCGTATATAAGTCCGTTCTCACACTGCTAATAAAGACATACCCAAGGCTGGGTAATTTATAAAGGAAAGAGGTATAATTGACTCACAGTTTCACATGGCTGGGGAGGACTCATAATCATGTTGAAACGCAAATGAGGAGCTAAGTCACGTCTTAGACGGTGGAAGGCAAAGAGAGCACACTCCCTTTTATAAAACTATCATATCTTGTGATACTTATTCACTATCATGAGAACAGCATGGGGAAAAACCCACACCCCATGACTCAATTACCTCCCACGGGGTCCCTCCCACAAGTGGGAATTATGGGAGCTACAAATTAAGATATGATTTGGGTGGCGACACAGCCAAACCATATCAATACCCATATTTATAGCTGACAAAACTGAGATATAAATTGGCTAAATAAGAAGTCATAAGGCTTGTAAATGGCAGAGGTTAGATTCAAATCCTCACTGTCTTACTCTACATTCCTCTTCTATACTATATTCCTACTCTATATTCCTCTTCATTTAGTGATTCATCTGCCAAACATTCATTTATTGTGAGGCATCATTTTATAAATACCATAGAACACATTTTAATAAGGCAATGGAAATCTTCTAAGCTCTAGAAAAAAAATAAAATTGTGGCATTTTGTAATAGGTTCAAGGAAATCCTCAGGATCGTTAATGTAGGGAGAAAAATGGACTGAGAGTGCTTTTTAGGACTATTAGAATATTCATTTAAAAATAATCAAATTCTGAAATTTGATTTAAATATAAAATATGATTATGCTCAAAACAGTAACCAGTTCTCTCAAAAAGAAAACAGAGAAAATAAAAGACTTTGAGGAGGAGATCATAATTTGAAAATGCAAAACCAGTTTACCATATTTTAGGTAATTTTTGTGTTTAAGATCCTCGGTGGCTCAAGCCTGTAATCCCAGCACTTTGGGAGGCCGAGACGGGCGGATCACGAGGTCAGGAGATCGAGACCATCCTGGCTAACACAGTGAAACCCCGTCTCTACTAAAAATACAAAAACTTAGCCGGGCGAGGTGGCGGGCGCCTGTAGTCCCAGCTACTCGGGAGGCTGAGGCAGGAGAATGGCGTAAACCCGGGAGGCGGAGCTTGCAGTGAGCTGAGATCCGGCCACTGCACTCCAGCCTGGGTGACAGAGCGAGACTCCGTCTCAAAAAAAAAAAAAAAAAAAAAAAGATATTTTTGACACTATAGAAAGTTGTAAGACATTTTTTAAAATGTATCAGACCCTCAAGAAACAATTTAACTAAACCATGCTTCAGAAAACTAAAACTAAACGGTCCACCTGAGCCTGATCATTGAAACCTAAGTTTCCAAAATTCCTAAGCAGCTCCCAGGGACTATCTTAAGTGGAGAAAGAACCTGCCTCATTAGGGTATTCACATAATATTTCAATTACGCAAAATACATAAACCCTCCAACGCAGTCAACTTGTAGAATTTTAATTTAAAGATTATTCTCTATCTTCCTTGTTATCTATTGACCTAATTAGGAAAGAGCAAATACAAATATTATTTTTCTAACAAAGTGGCTGATAATAAATTTATGAAGTTCTGATTGTTAATTAGAGAAAGAAATAAAAGAAAAATTACATTTAACAATAAGAATGGTATCATCCATTGGGCCGGGCGTGGTGGCTCACACCTGTAATCCCAGCACTCTGGGAGGCTGAGGCGGGTGGATCACGAGGTCAGGAGATCTAGACCATCCTGGCTAACATGGTGAAACTCCGTCTCTACTAAAAATACAAAAAATTAGCTGGGCATGGTGGCAGGAGCCTGTAGTCCCAGCTACTCGGGAGGCTGAGGCAGGAGAATGGCATGAACCCTGGAGGCAGAGCTTGCAGTGCGCCGAGATTGTGCCACTGCACTCCAGCCTGGGTGACAGAGTGAGACTCCGTTTAAGAAAGAAAGAAATAAAGAAAGAATGGTGTCATCCATTTCCCTGCTCATTTTATTGCCTCCTATAAAATTAGAGATAAGGCTAGGTGTAGTGGCTCACGCCTGTAATCCCAACACTTTAAGAGGCCCAAGCGGGAAGATTGCTTGAGCCCAGGGGTTTAAGATCAGCCTGCTCAACATAGCAAGATCCAGTCTCCACAAAAAATACAAAAATTAGCTGGGTGTGATGGCATATACCTTTAGTCCCAGCTACTTGGGAGGCTGAGGTGGGAGAATTGTTTGCACCTGGCAGGTCAAGGCTGCAGTTAGCCATGATGACACCACTGCAATCCAGACTGGGCAACAAAGTGAGACCCTGTCTAAGAAAAAAAAATCTATAAGAAAAATTAAAGATAGCCAGACATAATCACATATTAAGATGATTAAAATAATATGCCTAAATCGTTCATCATTTACAAGAAATTCATTAGAGTCTTAAAGATAAGATTTAAAAGATGAATTGTTTTCAGTAAATAATCTTGCATGTACATTAAAACATTAGAGTTCACTAGACCATATGGTCTCAAAAAACATTTCTCTCACATTAAGCTTTCCTCTTTCTTTAAAAATAAATGTTTTAAACCAACAATGTCAATTAGGCTTTATCTGAGCCCCCAATTCTTTAAAAATAATCAGTAACTTTAAATTTAAAGTTTTTTTTCTGTCCCTTTTTTTTCTTACAGGGTGGTTTGTATTTAATATAAAATATTTAAAACAGGTACAATTATGATATTTCCCTAATTCCAATGTTTACAATAGCAAAATAACATTTTTGTGACAATTGCAATGACTTTTTGTGAATTCTGCCTGTACCTTATATCTGGGAACTATGTACCAACATGGAAATGTAGAGAAACCCAACAATTTTCTTAGAAAGACAGACTTATTCCTGTGACAGTGAAGGTCACACATATTCTCAGGCCTGTTGAACATCTGAAAAGCAGAGATTTTAAAGAGAGATTGCTTTTTTCCCCCTGTGTAGCATTTTGAAATCTTTCTAAGTGAGGAAAAAATATGACAGGCACAGAAGTGATTTCAAAAAAAAAAATGGTGGCGTAGGCAGCTCTAAGCTCCTTTTCTCACAACTAAAACATTTAAAAAAACAATGAAAAGCTGTCAGAACCAACTTTGTCAGAACTCTGAAAAACAGCCAAAGATTTATAGCAACCAAGTGAACACTGAATCAACAAAAAGGCAACTTTAAAATGAGAGAGAGGATCTGTGGCATTGTTACTTGCTCTTGTCACACCTCTTCCCCAGTTTGGTGACAATCCTAGTCCTGAAAACAATTGTCCATGTTGCTAGGGTGCCATCGTGGTCCTTGGATTCAGAAAGAAAAAAAAAAAAAGCATGCCTTATTGATAAATTATAGTGTAAACCTGTTCTTACCTACCTGGAGACAAGCTGAAGAACTAAGAAAATGTGCTCATCTCTGTTTCACTGAACTCACCTAAGGCCAGAAAAGTAAGCATTTTTTGAAAACATTGGTGAATAACAAACCACAGATATCTGGGGCAAAAAATCATGGCTGAGATACACATACAACAGAATTCCTAAAACCAGAGAGGAAAACCTGCTAGACCGTTCTTTGGGAAATGAGGGTGTTCAAAGTCACCTGTGTAGATGGGGGACCTTAGAAAGCTATACACACGATGAGGACAAGATGCATGATCAAAAAGTTTTGCAAAGATCAGGGACTCTCACACTTGGCCAATCTCTAGATTCAGTGCAAATCTGGCGAAAAGTGTCGAAGGAGAGCTGCAGCATGAAATCCACTGGCAAAAAGTAAGAGACACAAGTTTTGTTAGTTTGTTTTCTAGCTCCTAGTGTTCAAAGAAATGTATATTGAAACACTACATGAATACAGCTACAGAACAAAGCCTTCAGTAACCAACACACAGCAATGAACACAATCTCTGCAAAATAGATGGGAAAAGTTACTAGACAAATAGATTAGGAAAGCCTTCAAAATAAAAACAAACATAAAACACACCCTGGGAAAAGCAAAGAACCTGATTTCTAGAGTTACCATATTTTAATATTCAAATGTGCTGTTTTCAACAAATAACCACAGGGAATACAAAGAAACACAAAACTATGTGTCATTTAATGGAACAAAGTAAATCAACACGAGTATTAGATTAAATAGGCAGATTAAATAGACATTAGATTAAATAGACAGAGATTGTCTTGGTCCATTTTGTGCTGCTGTAACAGAATACCTGAAACTGGGTAATTTATAAACTCTAGAAATGTATTTTTCAAAGCTATGGAGGCTAAGAAGTCTAAGATCAAGTCACCGGCTGGTTAATTATCTGATGAGGGTCCTGTCCTTGCTTCCAAGATGGCACCTGTAATGCTTCATCTTCTAAAGGAGAGGAATGTTATGTCTTCATGTGGCAGAAGACAGAAGACTGAATTCCCTCATTATATAAGAGCACCTAGGCCTGGGTGCGGTGGCTCACACCTGTAATCCCAGCACTTTGGGAGGCTGAGGCAGGCGGATCACGAGGTCAAGAGGTCACCTGACCAACAGGGTGAAACACTGTCTCACAAAAATTAGCTGGGCGTGGTGGTGGGCACCTGTAGTCCCAGCTACTCGGGAGGCTGAGGGAGGAGAATCGCTTGAATCCGGGAGGTGGAGGTTGCAGTGAGCTGAGACGGCATTGCTGCGCTCCAGCCTGACAACAGAGCAAGACTCCGTTTCAAAAAATAAATAAATAACAATAAAAATAAATAAATAAGGGCACCTAATCCCGTTCATGAAGGTGGAGCTTTCTTGACTCAATCACCTCTCAAGGCCATACCTCCCAATACTGTTGGATGAAGGATTATCTTTCAACATGAATTTTGGAGGTGACAAAAACATTCAAACCATAGCGCTCTGTCCCTAGGCCCCCCAAATTCAGGTCCTTCTCAAATAAAAAATGCATTCTTTTCATCCCAAATGTTAACTCACTTTTGTACCAACATAAAAGTCTAAAATATAGAATCTCATGTAAATCAGATATTGATAAGACTTATTTTATAAGATTTTATAAGATTTATCTTGAGGCAAATTCCCTCTACAACTGAGAAGCCTGTGAAAATAAATTACGTGCCTCTAAAATTCAATGGTGGAACAGGCATAGGATAGATTTTCCCATTACAAAATGGAAAACCAGAAAAGAAGAATGGGACAATAGATCTCAAATAAGCCAAAAACCCAACAGGGCAATCAAAATTAAATCTTTAGGTTTGTGAATAATGTTTGACTCCATGGCTTACCTCCTCAACACACTGGGCTACAAATTGAGTCTCCAACATCCAAAAGCATACAACCTTCATGACTTTGTTAGGCATAGCCCACAGCGCAGCTCTTGTGTGCTGGAGTTGGGTGCCTGTGGCTCTTTATGAATGGCATTGCATGCTGGTGGCTCCATAGTCACTGGATACTGGGGACATCCCATCCACCAAGACTCTACTAGATATAGGTTTAGTGGACACTTGCTGCAGTGGCTCTGCCCCTGTGGCAGGTCTATTCCTGAAGCTCAAGGCTCTCTGAGGCATACTTTGAAATGTACATTGAGGCAGCCTGCCTCCACAGCTCCTGTACTCTGCATTCCTGCAAAATTAGCACCATATGGACTCTGCCAATGTTAATGGCTCTACCTTCTACACGTGCAGCTCTTGACTCACTCGGGCCTACTTGAGACATAGCTAGGATAGTTAAGGAGCACTGTGTAGGAATGTGGGGAGCAGAGATTCGAGATGGCCATGGATGTGATAGGAAGAGTATCCTTAAAGATCTTCAAGATGTGTTCAAATCATTCTCCTAATGTCTTGATAAGTAGCAAGTAGCTTCCTTCTATCCACATTAATCTCCTTACCAAACAGGCACTTGGCCACCCCCTTTCTTTTCCCTCCAAAACATGCTTTTATATTCTTTACATAGCCTGGCTGAGAATTTTCCAAATCTATATGGTAAGCATTCCTTTTCATTACAAAGGTTATCTTTAAATCATTTCTCTATTCTCAAATTTTACTATAAGCAGTTAAGAGAAGCCACACAGCATTCTAAATACTTTGTAGTTTAGAGATTTCTTCTGGTCAACATTCTAGTTCACTGTCCCTAAGTTCTGCTTTCCACAAAGTCCTAGGATATGGATATAATTCAGCAAAGTACTTTGTCATTTTGTAACAAGGATGGTCTTTCATTCAGCTTCTAATGATATACTCTTCATTTCCATAAAACACCACATCAGAATGGCCTTTACTGTCCATATTTCCCACAAGATTCTATTTACAACTACTTAAACAATATCTAAGAAAGATTCAGTCTCTATTTGAAGTTTTCTCTTTTCTGTGCCCTCATCAGAATCACCCTTCATTTTCCACTTATGGCAAAACAAGCTTCTCAAGAATTCACTTCAAAACTTTTCTAAGTTCTACTTATTACCCAGTTCAAAAGCTTCTTTAACATTTTTAGGTATTTGTTATAGCAGCACCTCACTTCTCTGGTATCAGTTTTTTCTTAGTCAATTTTATACTGCTATATCAAAATACCTGACACTGGATGATTTATGAAAAACAGAAATTTATTTATCACAATCTGGCCGTTGGGATGTCCAATACGAAGGCTCTGGCAGGATTCTTGTTTGGTGAGTGTTCAGTCTCAGCTTCCAAGATTGCACCTTGAATGCTGCATCCATGGATGGGAAGAGCACTGTGTCTTCACATGGCAGAAGGTGGAAGGGCAAAAGAAGAATAAAGAAGAATAAACTCCTCCCCATCAACTCCCTTCACACTTGTTATAAAGGTCCCTACTTCCTTTTATAAGGACAGAACCTCTAGACTCAATCAACTTTAAATGATCACATCTGCCAATAATGCCACCTTGGAGGTGATTTCAACATAAATTTTGGAGGTGAAAATGCATTTTAACTATAGGAAATATATTCCAATAACTTTAAAATGTGTTCAAAGAGTTATATAAAGCATGGTCAAAGGACTAAAAGAAATAAGGGAAGTGTGGTATAAACACAATGACTATATCAAAGACATAGAAATCACAAAAAGGAACAAAACAAAAATTCTGGTAATAAAATATAATTACTTAAATAAAATTTTATTAAAGGAGTACAAAAGCAGATTTGAACAAACACAAATCTTCAAATTAATCTTCGGTTGACTGAATATAAAAACATTTGAATTTTGAGAGCAGAAAAAAAAGAATAAAATTGAACAGAACCTAAGGAACTGTGAAACACTATCTAGTAGAACGAAACACACATTACCAGAGTTCCTGAAAATAAATCAAGAGAAAAAAAAAAGAATATTTAAAGAGACAATGACAAAAACCTCCAAAATTTGTTGAAAGACATAAACTTACAAATCTAAGAAATTCAATAAATTCCAAGTAGGAAAGAACTCACATAGACACATACTGAGACTATTATAATCACTCCGTTGAATGACAAAGATGAAAGAAAAATCTTGAAAAGAGCAATAAAGAAGTGACTCACCCTTTACAAGGGAATCTCAATAGAACGAACAGTTTCTCTTCAGAAACTATGGGAGTAGAAGAAGTAGTAGGACATATTTAAAGTATTTAAAGAAAAAAACATTAAGTAAATGAGAAAGACCTTTATCAGATAAACAAAAGACAAAAAGGTTTATAACTACTAGACCTGCACTATAAGAAATATTAAAGGGAGTTAATATGAAGTTCGGATGAAAGAACCCTTGACAGTAACTTGAAGACACTTGAAGAAACAAAAATCTCCAGTGAAGGTAATTATATCGGCAAACATAAAATCCAGTATTATAAAATTTTAGTTTGGTTACTCCACTTTTTTATGTCCTACATAATTTCAAAACTAAATATATAAAAGTAATTATAAATATATATTATTGAGCAAAAAAAATTAACATGTAATTTCTGATAACAACAACATAAAGGGTAAGGAGACAGAACTGTGTAGAGTTAGAGTTTTTTTATGTTATTGAAACTTATAAATGTAATGTTTAGTGCAATCCCCATGGTAATCACAAAGGCAACTTCTAAAATATATACAGTAAAGGAAATCAGAAGGATATTGTGATGGATAATTTCTTGTGTCAATTTGACTAGACTATGGAGTGCACAGATACTTTGTGAAACGTTATTCTAGGTGTTTCTGTGAGGGTGTTTGGATGAGACTGACATTTAAATTGATAGACTGAGTGAAGCAGATTGCATTCCCTAATGTGGCTGTGCCTCATCCAATCAGTTGAATGCTTGAATAAAGTAAAAAGGTTGACCCTCTACTGGGTAACAGAGAGTTCCTCTTGCCTAATCGTATTGACTCTTCCTTAATCCGAGCCTTCCAGACTTTGGACTGGTAGAGCCTGACAACAAGCCTCAAGATCCTCAACTCTTACTAATGGAGTAGGTCCCAGTAGTAACAGTTGAAAATAAATTTGGCATCTGCTTTAATTGATTAAACAGCAAAATAAAGATGGACACTAATTCACTAATTCTCTTTTCTATTCAATAAAATTATATATATATATATATATATATATATATATATATACACATTTTTTTTTTGAGGTAGGGTTTCACTTTGTCACCCAGACTGGAGTGCAGCAGTGTGAACACAGCACACTGCAGCCTCAACCTCCCAAACTGAAGCAATCCTTCTGCCTTGACACCTCAAGTAGCTGGGACTACAGGTGTGCAACACTATGACCAGCTGACTTTTCCATTTTTCTGTAGAGATGGATTTCCCCATGTTGCCCAGGCTGGCCTCCAACTCCTAGGCTCAAGCAATCCACTCATCTCAGCCTCCCAATGTGGTCAGATTACAGGCATGAGCCACCACGCTGGGCTGAGGACCAAATATGCATTTTATTGTCAAGAAGGGTAGATTTTCCACAGTCTTCCTTTAGTATCATGAAAAAGAGAACCAATTCCAGTGTTCTAGAAGTACAGTTCTGAATTTTTGGTGTACATAAAAAAGTGAATTCCTTAAGTATCAGAAATAATTACCTGTGGTAGTAACATTTTTATATATTTCGGCTAATTTTGTAATGCTATTTTTATCGTGAATGTTCACAATTCAATGTGTTATAATTTTACTCTAAATTTATAAAAGTTTTGGGTTTGTGTGTGTGTGCATGTGTGTGAATGTGTGTGTATGTATGTGCAGGTGCACATTATTGAAGTCTAATGTGAAGATATTTCAAAAATAAAGCAAGTAAAAGTAGCATAAGGTCTGTGTTTTTCATTTTATGGATACTAGAATATCAGAATTTATAATATTTTTCTCTTTGATGCCTTTCTTAAGAAATGCATCAACATTGGTTGCTCCACTGCATATGCAAACAGATATATAAAGTCACTTCAAAAAAAGGCTTAAAAATGTCAGAATTTTAATGTGAAGTTGAGAGTGTTAGAGAAAAGTCAGTTTGGTATAAACTCTAGGTTTTCTCTCACATTTGAATATCATCCTATCTTTCATTCAGGTTAACTTCCTACATCACACTACATGGTACAGCCTGACAACATGCCTCAAAATCCTCGACTCTTACCAGCAGAGTAGGTCCCAGTTGTAACAACTGAAAATAAATTTGGCATCTGATTGAATTTCTCTTCATTTAAAATTAGATTACGTAATAACTATTTTTGAGGTAACTTACCTTATATTTTCTGAGATGCTTGTGTTGCTTTAGCTGAAAGTCTGGGGAAAAAAATAGGCAGATAGGAGTGTGATAATGAAGGAGATATTGGGATCCTGTTGGATCAGAGACCATACAGAAAACAAAATAACCGAAATAAATATACCAGAATTCTTCTTAAGTATATATTTGCTAATCTTTTCAAATCACTATGAGTTTGTCTTTGTTATGGATGAAAAAGGATATTTTGTGGAATTAAGTTTTGATATTGTATTTCTTTTTCCTCTTATATCAGTTAGAAGCTTATGCACTACTTTCTGTAGGAAGAGTACTCTGAAAGAGAAGATCAATTAATATGTAAATTTTTGCAGGTGGTATTGATTGGAACAATATTTTATAAGAAATATAAAGTTGTCATTCCATTACAAGTTAGAATATGCTGCTTTTCTTTAAAATATGAAATATGTTTTAAAATGAAGACAAGGATGAGGTAGCATCATATTGAGATGGTATTATCTGCAGATTTTCCTATAAATCTATAGATCATGTTTCAACTCTATGCATTTAACACATTCCAGTGCTCCCTTTATATTTAAATGATGGAGAAAAATCACAGATTTCTACTGACACATTGTGTTTTTTTTTTTTTGAAAGAAATAAATTTGAAAAATAACTGGCTTGCAATGCATACAATTTTATGTAAAAACCTTATTTAATCCATCAAATAGAATATTTTCAGCTGGAACAAAAATAGTTCCTTCTTAAGCTCCTAAAGATGCCACCTTAAAAATTATTCAGGTAAGAGTGATATGTGAGAAACTTCACTCTTTGACAATTTATCAGAACAACTGATTATGTACTTAAGCATGCATAAATATACTTTCTATACACATTTAACCTAACCTGATAACTTTTAACCCATAAACCAATTAAATTAAATCATTCCAAAGTGATCTTACATTGCTCGTGTTATAATAAGCAAGTTTTTCCTAGCATAACTATTTTTCAAACTTTTGATTGCATAGAGACTCAAAGTAAATAACAATATAATCCGTAATAAAACGTATCTAAAACATAAAGTCCAAAGTTTACTTGCTCTCTATTTGTTGATTTTCATGTATGCATTGCACTCCTTGTTGTTGATAATGGTGTGGCATTATTCAGACACAAGTAGTTTCTTCACTTAATGGATTCACTGATAAATATCCGAGTGATTTCATTAGTGATTTATGCTATTTAAATCACTCAGATATTTATCAGAGAATCCACTAATAATTGTATAATTATTGGATCATAATTTTTGCTAAAATACAAAGTTTTTTATCATCTTTTATTCCTTTCATTCATTCTCTCATTTATTCAACAAATAGTGACTTGGTGCTTCCTATGTGTCAGCATTGCTTTGGACTCTGATTCTAGCAGTGAGGCAAATACACAATTGTTCTTAGAACTTCTATTTTTAGTGATAATGGACAAATATTAAACCAAGTAAATATTCTAACTACTTTTAAGTTTTCAAATACTTCAGAACTAAGGCAGGGAAGGAGAAAAGGTTTCCAGAAGTTGCAGAGTCTAATATTAAGTAGGGTTATAAGAGAATATCTACTAAGAAGATAATATGTAATCAAAAAAACAAAGAAAAATAAATGGTGGTAATGTTGTGTTCTAGGGCAAGAATGTTGAAAGTATATAAAAAAGACAGTGCAAAGTTTCAGGGCTGAGGTCATATCTTTCCATTATGGCTTCAAGAGAGGGGCAAGAGAGAGAACAGTAGGATATAAGTAAGAAAACTAATGCAGGGTCAAATTATGCTGGACATTTCAGGCCTCCGTATAGTTTATATGTTGCCATTAAACATATTGGCAAAAAAAAAGTAAATTACTTTTAATGGCAAAAACCGCGATTGCTTCTGCACCAACCTAATACAAGGGCGATGGAATTTATTGGTTGTTGCTATAATCACTAATGCCTTTAACAGAGAAAATGATAGACTCAAATCAGCCAATTGCTAATTGAATGTGTGGTAAGAAAGTTACAATATATCCGTGGAATTATTTAAAGAGACCGTAATTTCCTGGAAGTGGAATGTAATTGATGCTGATGCTCTGGCCCAAGATCTGATTATAAGAGGAGCAGAATTTCAAATTGAACTGTTTTCTCAGCAAATCAAAATCAGGGTCATAAAGGGAAAGGACAGGACCCAGAGACTGTCCTGGGTCCTGAGATAAGTGATTCAGGTACATGAAAGAACCAGATCTCCTCGAGCCCTCTAAGCCTGAAGAAGTGGTTCACTTTTCTTTTTTAGACTGTAACAGACCCCTGGAGAATTTCCACTGGACTCCCCTGAGGCAGATATTTTGCAGAAGAAGACTTCCCTCCATGAGATCTTCTCCCACATTCCCTCTTGGCAACTTAACCAGAAGATATGGTTAAGTTCATTTCCATGGGCTTTAGAACTTCTGGACCTTATACATGAGAAAAGAGATCATTCATGGTTGGAGTCACCAGACCTGGTTAATATGTGCCAAAAGGAAACAGAAAGAGCAGTCCTGGTGGCCACATCTTGCAATTACTAGACCAGAATATAAAGCTGGATGAGAGAGACTTTGATGATATGAAGTATTAGGGTTTAAAAGGAACACCGAACTCAGTGGATTTCAAGAGCATCTGACATCAGTCCCAGTATGCCTTAGGCATGGCTCTTGGAAGCACTACGGATCACATTACATAGTGTCAAGTTTCCAGATCTGCCCTGAAAGAGTGTTGTGGAACCAATATAAAGGCTGAGGCACTGGACAAGCTGGAGTGACTGTGCACTTCGCGATTCCCAATAACATTAGTTTCACTAAGTTTATAAAGATTGCACTTTTTACAGGCTTAACTAGTGGCTGTTGTCCATAGACCAAGAAGGATTAGCAAGTAATGATGTTATGAAACAAATGTTGAAGATGATATACAGTTCTAGAGGAGCAAAGGAAAGGTGGTAGCATGTAATCAGTACAGAGAGATAAGGACCAACATAATTTCCATGCCAGTTATCAGCAACTCAACAATTAAGGAACTCTATTATGTAGGAATCTAAGACAACGGATAAGCTATCATCACAGTTTTTAGGGGAACTATAGAAAGTCTGCCAACAAGGATTTTTGTACGTGTACATATATATTCAGAAAGCAGCTAATGTGGAGAAGCAGAAGGTCAATATCAGCCACTCCAGTGGAAATTTCGATCACTCATCTGCTTTCCAAGCCTGAGCCAACTTTCAGACTGAGAGTCCAACGATTAAAGCAGAAGCTATGTTTTTCAGAGAAATGACCTGATGCCAGAGCAAATATATGCTGTAAAGATAATATTCTTCCTCTACTCACAAAGAATCTGTAAGTACATATGGAAAAGGGAGCACCCACATTTTTTGTATAGTGTGTGAATTGAAGGAAAGTCAACTTTTACCATAGCCTCCCTTCAAGAGTCGGTACATATGAAAATCAGGTAATACATTTAGTTTAACCAAAAATTCATTTCACAGTGGATCCAATGAGTCTATATATGCACAATAAAACTTTACTTCCTGAATTCATAATTGAGATGTACATACATAGTAACTGGCAGGAGACTCACTCTAGCTCCTTGCAATGTGAATGAATAATAATTGTCATAGGAAAGGCCAAGGAAAAGACTGAAAAAGTTCTTTAAACCACAGCCAAGAGACTTCACAAGAGCAATATTGCCTTCCAGATGTAATAGGAGAGATCAGTGCCATTTTTAGAAACCTAAAAAGTTGCAGAGGCACAGTTTCTACTGTATTCTCATTTAAGTCACTTGCTTGGCCATATAAAAATCAAATACGTGATGACAGATTGCAGTGAACTACAGGACACATACTCAAATGGTAGTCAAATACAACGTTGTTCTGACAAGTGTGATATTACTGGAGTGGGTAGACTTGGGTATGTGATACTTGTTAATTTTTATTTTTAGTTGCAGAATTTTAATTAGACACTTTTTATAAATTTAAGTTTTTGATTGAAAATAATATATTTGCTTAAACATAAAACACAGTATGTTTCTTTTACTGCTACAGGTGACAGTGTTTCTCAAGTTTATAGTGATCAAATTTCATTATCCACTGAGTTCTAGGAAAGTCTTGAATTTTAATATTTTTAGACAGAAAGTTTCAAAGGCTTCTTTATTGTCAATAAGCTCTTCAGCTTGCATAAAAATAAAAACTAATAAAGGATTCCGTTTCCATTTGTTATGTCTCACAATTTGTATTTTCTTGGATCCAGATAAAATGTTTCAAAATCTAACAAAACCCGTTACATAAATTAACACATAACATTTTTTCTAACTTTGCTTGTCAAGATAATCTTATAAACAATGTGTAAATAAAATATAATGTACTAATTTCTGGAATTGATACCACATCCTGAAAATATTAGCTGAAATTAACTGGAAATAAATGTGCAAAGTTCCATGCATTACAAAAAGAAACATGTTTAGATGAAATTAATTAGGTTGTTATAAATACCATCTTCAAAATTATTGTTAACCCTACTAAAGGTTATGAAATATTTTTATCAAAATTTATTCAATCATTTGCCAAAGTAATAACCAAAGTAATTGTCATACACAAAATATAGAATTTACATAATTAAATATTCAAAATATGAAAATGAAACATTAACTGCAAATTGTATAGCATTCTTTCATTTATTTAACCTCTCTGATCAAAGCAAGCTCATTCATATTTGTCAAGCAATTGTTCTTTGACTTTTTTTGAACTTGGTTAAAATGACATTTTAATGAAATAATGTGGGCATAAAATGGAAAACAGTAATTAAAGGCTTTTCTTCAATTATACATTATTAGTGCCTAGTTTTTCCTTCACTTAATGTTTACCTTTCCAAGGCTAAGACCAGAAGACATCTGGAGATTCTAAGGAGAGTACTAGATCTGTCAAATATTTCAATATACACAGCTCTCATTCTTCTTTTTCCAATAACCTAGTGTAATTTCAGTAAAATAAAATTAGTAGTAGTCAATGATAGACATTTTAAGCCTACTGGGGTGTGTGTGTGTGTATGTCTGTGTGTGTTTGTGTGTGTGCATGCATTTTGAGTCTTCTTTTAGAGAAAGGAAATGTGAGAGTTGGTTTATGCTCTGTTTGGTCATGTGCTTACTTAATACATTTTGTTTGAAACAACAGCCAAATAAATAGATAAATTAATTAAAATGACTTCAGCTAAATTGTCACACAAACTATATATATAAAGTTAAAACATGGATCAACATTCTTTTCTCTTTTAGGTATTTATGAAGAATAAGCACTCTGTCTCATGGCACGTTTTTGGGAAAAAAAATAAAAAGAATTTTAGTTTTCTAAATTCTGAGTTTCAAATTCCTGCCTCTGTGTACAACTACATTATTCCAAAGAGTAACATCTGAAATATTATATATTGTTAGATCATTATTGATTTAATGATGGCATTGGTCAAGATGTAAAGAGCATTCTGTAAACTAGCACACACAGCTCACAGCTTTCGATGTATTTTTTAAAATAATATCTGTTTTCGTTTCTTTCTTTCTGAGACAGAGTCCTACTTTGTCACCCAGGCTGGAGTGCAGTGGTGTGATTATGGCTCACTGCAGCCTCGACATCCCAGGCTCAAGCAATTCTCCTGCCCCAGCCTCCCAAGTACCCGAAACTACAGACATGCGCCACCATGCCTGGCTAATTTTCCTGTTTTTGTTTTTGTAGAGATGGTGTTTCGCCATGTTGCCTAGGCTGGTCTTTCGCTCCTGGGCTCAAGCCATCTGCTGGCTTCATCCTCCCAAAGTGCTGGGACTATAGGCTTAAACCACTGTGGCCTATCTCTTTTCTTATTCTGAGCAGAAAACAAGAAAGCAACCGTGGCAAGATCTGTGACATGGTAAACAAGTGCCGACGTAAACTTAGACATATCTAGATAATCTGTATTTTGTGTGTGTGTGTGTTTGTTTGTTTGTTTGAGACGGAGTCTCGCTCTGTCGCCCAGGCTGGAGTGCAGTGGCCGGATCTCAGCTCACTCCATGGTCCGCCTCCCGGGTTTACTGAGGCAGGAGATAATCTGTATTCTAATGCTCCAGAAGCTCCATTATTTTTATCCTGGCCCTGCCCCAATCTTGATGCTCCCTTTTATTCTGGACTCTTCTCTGGAATGAATAGATATATTTATGTAGTTTTTGTTAAAGTTCTTGTCAACTATATTTTATGATAAAAAATTGCATTAAATTTTCTGTAAGGTATGCAGATACAGCTAAACATACTATTTACAAAACTGTACATTTTAAAGTTGAATTGATCCTTGCTAAGCTACATTGCATCTGTTTCTGTTTCTTTTCATTCTTATTTGGAGAAGCGGTGACTGAGGAAGAAATATTTCATTGTTGTGGTAGTTCCTTGAACACTAGCTTTTTATATTACTTGTAATATGTCAGTCCTAGAGCCATTTTTCTGCACGGGAGTTGGCTTCATACACGTTTATAATGGCAGCAGGAAGCCTGAGTGTGGATGCTGAACTACATGCCACTTCCCAGCAAAGAAGGGAATACAACCACAAGAGGAATCTTCTTGACAAAACAAATGCTTCACATTGAAGTTATTTAAGATGTAGATTTAATTTCCATGGGGAAAGGCTGTATCGACATCAACAGCAGAATTTCAACCTGAAATGATGCAGAAATTCACTGCAAGCCAAGATCTGAAAAAGAAAACATATAGGTCCTTAGTGAGTTATATTTTGCTTTTAGATAAAGATAAAAAGAACACATGAACTTTTTAATGAATGTAAAAAGTTGAATTCACATTAATGTGAATTCTCCTGGTTATAGAATATATGATATCTCCTGGTTATAGAAATATGCCTAAAGTGTCAAAGAACTGACTGGTGCAAATACAGTAGATTGATGACATGAATAATGCACATGAGAAGGCAAGGGATCAAGGACCACCAACACAAAAAGATATATTCTGAATCTACTCTGTCAGATCATCATTTTTGTTGTTGCTGTGAGCAGCCTATAGCTAAATCTGCAAACAAAGAAAACCACTGACCACATTTTTTATGCCTAGCCTTGATTTTCAGGTCATCTTCCTTTGTTTATTCACCTTTGGAACACCTTGGGTATACTTTCAAGTTGAATAAATTATTGTTTTGATTCATTTAAGAATTAACCTCTGGATATTTCCAAACCTGTGTTCTTTCTAATGTCATTCAAATAATGTGTAGTAGTTTTCATACAGTCCTGGTTTAGAGGTGGTTGTCTAATTTCTTAGTGGCTTTTCCTGAATGTTTTTATATCCAAAGCTACTGAAAAATGTATTTTATGCATTACGACAAAGCTAAACTTTAGTAATGACCCTGAAAATAGTTGTAGAGTGAATTTAAACATTTGAGAAATATTTTAAGGAAGCAACAGCAGAATAAATAAATAGTAAAAAATATTTTTGATGTGAAATTCAGTATTACTCTATGTATGTATGCTATCTATCTATCCATACTCTCATGAAACTGCATATCAAAACAAAAAGGACATAGCTCATACATTACAAGAATCAGTGAAAAAAATAGAATTGTTGATCCCAGTTAAAAGTCTGTAAGTTAATATTTGAGATTAAAACATTTCTTGAAAATCATATTGAACTATTTTTTGGATGAAGGTTTCTTAGTCTTAGAATATATATACTCTAAAAAGCAAATAGATGTTTAAAAACTGTATTAGTTTCCAGGTACACTAAGGTGTTTCTGATGAAATATAAAAAATTTTATTATGACATAGATTTATTTTGAGTTAGCATATTATAGAGTGAACTGGAAGAGGGAGTAAAATTATAGAGTAAAGGGATGTTCATATGTAATGCATAATGTTTTCCACACTATTTAGTTATTGCAACTTATTATGGGCTGAATATTTGTATCCTCCAAAAGTCATATGTTGAAATCTTAACTCCCAATATGATGTATTAGGAGGGAGGGCTTTCAGAGGTAATTAGATCATGAGGGCTGAGCCATCTTATACAACACTGGTGTCCTTATAGAAGGAATCCCAGAGAGCTCTCTCATTTGCTTTCTGCTTTGAGAGTACCTAATAAAAAGGCAGACATTTGAAAACCAAAAAGCAAGTCCTCATCAGAGCTCCATTATTTGGCACTCTGATTTAGATTTTCACTCTCTAGAACTGTGGAAAGCAAATTCTTGGTGTTTATAAATCATTCAATTTATGGCTTACAACAACCCAAACTGATTAACTTAACAAAGAAGATAATTCTCTTATCATATTTGACACATAATGAAAACAGAGAGTTGAGAAAAAACCAAAATAAATGAAGATTTGTGTGTATTGATCTGTATGATGATGAACAAAAATATAACTCTGATATGTACACTGCAATGCCATATACATAGTTTAGAATCATGGACAGTCATCGAAAGGATGAATTATCAGAAAGGTAGAAATCTGAACAGTGAAAGAGAAAAAGATATATAAATATATATATGAGGAAATCCAAAGGGAATAAACATGAGTTAAAACAAAACAAAGTATATGTATCAGTCCATTTTCACATTGCTGTGAAGAAATGCCTGAGACTGGGTAATTTATAAAGAAAAGATGCTTAATTGACTCACAGTTCCGCATGGCTGGGGAAGCCTCAGGAAACTTACAATTATGGCGGAAGGCATCCCTTCACCGGGCAGCAGGAGAAAGAATGAGTGCAAGTAGGGGCAATGCCAGATACTTATAAAACCATCAGATCTCCTAAAACTCACTCACCATCACGAGAACAGCATGGTGGAAACTGCTCCATGATAAATTACCTGGTCCTACCCTTGACCTGTGAGAATTATGGGGATTATAGTTTAAGATGAGATTTGGGTGGTTGCACAAAGCCTAACTATATCAGTATAATAAATAACAACAACAAAAAAGAACGATATCTCCTGGTTATAGAAATATGCCTAAAGTGTCAAAGGACTGACTGGTGCAAATACAGTAGATTGATGACATGAATAATGCACATGAGAAGGCAAGGGATCAAGGACCACCAACACAAAAAGATATATTCTGAATCTACTCTGTCAGATCATCATTTTTGTTGTTGCTGTGAGCAGCCTATAGCTAAATCTGCAAACAAAGAAAACCACTGACCACATTTTTTATGCCTAGCCTTGATTTTCAGGTCATCTTCCTTTGTTTATTCACCTATCCATGGCATAAATATTTGCTGATGTTTCATCTTGCATTCATTCTTGTGTCAGTCAATTAATGCCAATAAGGAGTTAGAGTAAAAATTACTTTTTAGTGAAGGAGACAAACATTAAAATCCCATGTGTTATAAGCAACTGCAGGCAAATGCACACGGGTGCCACCAAACGAACACAAAGGAAAGGTGTATGAGGTCCCAGAGAAGCAAGAGCATTTTTTCATAATATTTACTTTTAATTGAATTTTGAAAAAGAAGTAAAGGCATGACAAATTTAGCTTATTAGGTATATAAAGGTTAACATTTATTCTATGTAACCAGCCATTTATAAAATATGTTTATAATGTCATGTCAGGAAACCACAATGATATCTATAAGATATAATTTAATTTTAGTGTAACATTCAATAAGCTCTAGGTATATGTTTACATTACATAGGCAGATACCCTGTCCATTTATAAAGGCATTTTTATTGTGTGATATGAAATTGCACATTAAACATACACACAGAGACATACAAACACGTACACATCGGAAAATTTACTTGCCAAAAAATTTTAATCTAGATATTAGTATTTTGTTATTAGCCTATTCTTATAATATTCTCAGATATAAACAGAATATGTAAGGTTATTTGAAGTTAGCAAATAATTTGAAGTATTAAAACAATAGTAAACTAAGACATGATGAGAAAGAAACCAAAGACAAAATATATGTAAAGAATGATTTGGAAATAGTGACTGCTGAAACTGAAAGCCAAATACATTAAACCCTTACAATTTTAAAATATCACATTTAAATATGACTTTCTTTTTAATTTGAATTAACTATGGAAGGAATATTAGAAGAATGATCAAGAAATATTTTCTGGGCTTTCCAAAAAATGACAAACGACATATTTGGCAGAATGTCAAGTGTCTTATAAATATTACCATGTCTTGTCAAAAAAGTAAAGAAAATTAGTAAAACAACTAATGAACTCTGAAAAAAAAAAAAATCACCAAACACAGCATTGCCATGAAAGAATGTTTCAAGATAATTTAATCAATTGGTATATTGGATTCAGTCGGATAGGATCACAAGGTGAAGATTGCAACACCTAGGCAGTCAGATTTTACGGGTTAATTTGACAGGGAGAATATCTCTTAAAGATAAACAACCAACCCTGTGTTGTTGGGTGCACCATATTAATAAAGAATGAGCCTTGAAGCCATTTGCCCTTAAAAGATTCATGTGACCAGCAATTGTCAGAATTTCATAGATTATAGAAATCTCCCTTCCCAATGA
This sequence comes from Papio anubis, assembly GCF_008728515.1. Lineage (NCBI taxonomy): Eukaryota > Metazoa > Chordata > Mammalia > Primates > Cercopithecidae > Papio > Papio anubis. Next base: position 159,643,881 of record NC_044979.1, read on the forward strand.
CCTTGATATCAGTGGAGATCATAGTGATGGTGACTCACATTTTGTTTTGTTTTGTCATTCAATAATTGTGAACCAAGATTTTCAGTGTTCTATGCTCAGAAAGCCTGGACCAGGCAGAAATATGATACTATTCATGAAGAATAGTTTTCAAAAGGTAGCATGAAACTAGCACCAATTGCATTTGTTGGAAGTTTCTTAGATGTTTTATTCTATGTGAAAACACAAACACACACCTTACAGAGAAGAATGTTTAAAGTCCTATCTGGTTTCAATCACGCTCTGCTCCATCCATACTTCTAAATAACAACCTTCCTCCTTGCTATCCACAAAAGAAATTTGTATGTATGCCCAAATTCAGTATGTACTTATTTTTGTTCCTTATCAGTCTTTGAGCCCTATGCAGTATTAAACACACTTGACCATCCAACCTAAAACCACGATACTCTCTGCACTTAACCTACAAGAAATTGCACTCTCTTGGTTTTACTCATACAGATGGAATTGGACTATTTCAGTGTATGTTACTGATTTGTTCTTCCATACCTGGCAACTCAAATTGAAAGCTCCTGTGTGTTCTTGGGATGTACTTTACTTCAAGGTCCAAACAGTTTCCCGAGGAGATTTCCTCCTTGCCAGTGACTAGATCCTTCTAAGAATAGATGTTCTGCTAATGTATTTCTTCTGAGTGTTATACATAACTCAATCTATACCAATTATCTATCTATCTATCTATCTATCTATCTATCTATCTATCTATTCATCTAATTTGTCAAGGTTTTCCAGAGACAGAACAAATTAGATATAGACATATTTATAAATACACAGAAGATTTTATTTTATTTTATTTTCATTTTTTTGAGATGCAGTCTGGCTCTGTCTCCCAGGCTGGAGTGCGGTGGCGGGATCTCGGCTCACTGCAACCTCTACCTCCCGTGTTCAAGCCATTCTCCTGCCTCAGCCTCCCGAGTAGCTGGGACTACAGGCGCCGCCACCACGCCCGGCTAATTTTTTGTATTTTTAGTAGAGACGGGGTTTCACCGTGTTTGCCAGGATGGTCTCCATCTCCTGACCTCGTGACCCTTCCACCTCTGTCTCCCAAAGTGCTGGGATTACTGGCGTGAGCCATCGCGTCCGGCCAGGAGATTTATTATGGAAATTATATTAGATGGTTATGGAGGCTACAAAGTCCCACAATTGGTTATCTGCAAGCTGGAGAACCAGAGAAGTTGGTGTGGCTCAGTCCAAGCCTGAAGTTCTCAGAACCATGAAAGACAATGGAGTAGCTCTTATTTTGAGGCCAGAAGCCTGAGAAACTGGGGGATGAAGGGTTGCTGGTCCATGTCCCAGAGTCCAAAGTTCAGAGAACCTGGAGATCGGACGTCCAAAGTTGGGAGAAGAAAGGTGTCCCAGCTCCAGAAGAGAGAGAGAATTTGCCTTTTCTCTGCCTTTTTGTTATTTCTGGGCCTTCAGTTGATTGACTGGTGCTCACTCACATCGCCTGAAGGCCAATCTTGCTTATTCAGCACACTGATTCAAATTCCAGTCTCCCCTGGTAACACCTTCATGTACAGACTTGGAAAAAATGCTTTATCAACTCTGGGTATCCCTCAGTCCAGCCAAGTTGACAGTTCTAATTAACCATTTTGCTATCTATCTACAAACTGAAAGTCAAATACTGAGTTCTTCATCTTCCTCTGTGTTCTCACTCAGTCTTTCCAATCTCATTATATGATACCACTATTTATTTGGGTGCTCTAAACAAAAATCAGAACATTATGTTTCGTTCCTCCTTCTTTCTTAATCCTCACATCCAAACTATCACTAAATGTTGTTTCCAATGTTACCTCCTCCCTATCTTTATTTCCAAAATCATCATAGTATCATCACTTACCTGAAATACTGGAATAGCGTCCTAAATATTTTATGTGCTGTATTAGTCTGTTCTCACATTGCTAATTAAGACATACCTGACAGTGGGTAATTTATAAAGGAAAGAAGTTTAATGGACTCACAGTTCCACATGTCTGGGGAAGCCTCACAATGATGGTAGAAGGCAAAGGAGGAGCAAAGGGACGTCTTACACGGCGGCAGGCATTGAGGACGTGTGCAGGGGAAGTGCCCTTTATGGAACCATCAGTTCTCCCGAGACTTATGCACTATCAGGAGAACAGCACACAGACAAAACCATCCCCATGATTGGGTTACTTCCCACCAGGTCCCTCCCAAAACACATGGGGATTATGAGAGCTACAATTCAAGATGAGATTTGGGTGGGGACACAACTAAACCACATCATTTGCTACCAGCTTGCTGCAAGGATGTTACTTTCTCTTTCATCTAAAATACTTTAATCACACTAGACTTCAAGTTCCTTTAATGAAATAACAATTCCTCTTTGAAGACATTTACACATTATTTATTCAATGAGAAAACTCTCCTTGGCATACTTTGCCCATCTAACTTATGCTCATTTTTAAAGCATCAACTTAATCAGTTATTCCTTAGCAGAAACTGAAGTGTCTCCAGTGAGATACTCTTCTCAGCAACAGTTCACCTATATTGTCCACTGCCTCAGAGCTGTGGTTTGATAGTTGATTTTGCTAACTAAATGTAATAGAAGTGACACTGCATGGCCCTTGAGGTGAGATAATAAGAAGTCTTACAGATTCCTACCTGGTCTTTTAATGTGCTCTATGGATCCACTTACTAAAATCTAAAGGAGCATATGAAACCTCAGGAAGAAGCTCACATGAAGAGGAAAAAAATATTCTGATCAAAAGCCTCGTTGAGTTTACAATTAAAAAACAGCCTTACCCATTAGGGATGTGAGGGAGCAATATTGGAAAACACTCCAATCCCAGCTGGGATCTTCCTGCTGACATTATATTGAGAAGCAATAAGTTTATTTCTAACAAGCAGTACCCAATCTGAGAATCATAAGCACAAGAAATGATTGTTATTTTAAGTATTGGAGTCATTGGAGTATTTGTTTTAGAAAATTGTTTAAACAATAGTTAAAAAACAAAAAAATTAAAAAAACAAGAATAATCTCAAATACACTTTTTTTTTTTTTTTTTTTGAAACAGGGTCTTGCTCTGTCACCCAGGCTGGAGTGCAATGGTGCAATCTTGGCTCACTGCAGCCTCGACCACCTGGGCTCCAGCAATTCTTCCTCAGCTTCCAGAGAGCTAGGACTGCAAGCATGAACCACAATACCTGCATTTTTAAAAAAATATAGAGACAGAGTCTCACTTTGTTGCCCATGCTGGTCTCAAATTTTGGGGCTCAAGCAGTTGTCCCACCTCAACCTCCCATGCTGGGATCCCATCGTGTGCACCACGATGCCCAATTCTAGCATACTTATTTCATAGCAACATATACTTATCTGTCATAGAACTTTTTAAAGATTAAAATGTGTACTTTTATCTGAACATGACTAGGACATGGATATTTTTTGGAGAGGAAGGAATTATTCAGCTTACCACAATAGGGTCTGTATTTCATTGGAAAAGTAATTAAGAAATTCTTTAAAATTCTGGCTGGACATGGTGGCTCATGCCTGTAATCCCAGCAGCTTGGGAGGCCGAGGTGGGCGGATCACCTGTGGTCAGGAGTTTGAGACCAGCCTGGTCAACATGGTGGAAACTCTCTCTAGTAAAAATTTAAAAAACACTAGCCAAGCGTAGTGGCAGGCACCTGTAGTGCCAGCTACTTGGGAGGCTGAGGCAGAAGAATCGCTTGAACCTGGAAGGGGGATGTTGCAGTGAGCCAAGATCACTCCACTGAACTACAGCCTGGACGACAGAGAAACACTCCATAAAAAATATACATATATATTCTTTAAAATTCTATCTATTACCAAGAAGTCTCGCTGTACCTGCAACACTCAGTACTCAGGAAATATCAAGGGATGGATAGCACATTTGAAATGATACTTGCAAACCTATTTGAGAAACACTGGTTTTCAAGGTCAAAGGCTTTGCTTTGAGTTCTCATGGCCATTATGTCCACTCCAACAGAAACAAACATTCCCATAGGATCGCATTACTAAGTATACTCTGCATCTGGACTTCTCACTCCCTAACCTTGATTCTGCTCTTTAAATAGTCTGATAAAGCCAAATAATATAGAAATGTGTTGCTCTATGCCTACGTTTATTAACAATAGGTTCTGTGGCCTTTTTCAAATATAAAACTAAAAACACTCTGCATGATTTTCAGCCCAGAGATCCAGTTCACTAGAAACAACAGCCTGTAAGGATGCTCTTGAGGCTCATTGGAGGGACCTTACTGTTAACCACAAACACTCAGAAAACTCCACTAAATTTATGTTTCCCAATTAAAACTTCACCTATTTACCTCCAAGATTTCCCTGCTGATGGTAGATCTAAAATGCAGATTTCTTCAGGTATTCCCAGAAGTACAAGTCATAACTAGGGAAAAACCTCTTCCAAGTAACTCAGAAAGTAGGAGATTATTAGAAATGAACATTTTCTGCCCAAGATCTTCAGATAGAGACAGAAATGTGGGTATTTACTGATAATTAGATTCTCCTTTGTTTCTTTATCCTCTTTTCTATGTTCATTTTTCCATCTTTCTATTCATTTAATGTTTTTCAGGGTTACATTGATACTCTTAAGAGCTTTACCCTTAAACTTGTTACTTTGTATATCAGGGGGATATGCTGTATTAAATAGACCTACTAATATCAAAGCTGTTTTTCTGACAGACTTTTTATCGGGATCGAATATGTTCTCTTTGATGATTTCAGGTTGGAAAGAATCTTGGCTTAAAGATATTATTCAAAACTTTCTAATAATTCTAATCTTGTATTCATAGGGCTTTTTAAAGTTCACTTTCTCCAGCATCTTAAAGTATTCCATATAACAACTCTTTTGATAACTTATGGAAATTCAACTACAATGAGTACAAGTCATGAGAAGTGTGATGGCAACTCTCACCAATAAATCTGAAAGTTCAATTGACCCTAGTGGTACAGATTTGAAGGAATTAACAATATTTGTCAAATGATAAGACTCAATCCCTTCTCTGATCAAAAGGAGTTATTGTAGGAAACTCTGGAAGACTGAAAAATTACCAGTTGGCCACCTACCTGCTTCCTCTTGACTTTGGTCCACACAGCTCATCCTCCCACTCTGATATTTGCATAATCTTAACCTCTAACCCAATCTTCTTGCTAAAACTATATTACCCAAACAAACAGCGGTTAAAGCCCAAAATAATTCTTTCTTCTGAGACCCATATTTTACCAAACATTCCCCCAAAGTAGTTTAACATCTGCTGAAACCATTGGCAAGGCCCCAAGAACATTTTAACCACCCTCTCCCAAGTTAGTACACACCTGTGAGGTATTTTGCAAGCTGCATTATTCTGAAAAAAGGACTTACAGTTAATGACTTGTCAGTTTCTTTTTTTCCATGAATCTCAACTTTTACAGCCTTAAAGAGCACACACGACACACAACTAAACGAGGACATTATCTTTTATTGTGTGTCTAGACTGAAAATAATTTTTAATTAAACTGTTTCAGATGTTTGAGGATGAGTAATAGAAAATTTGTATGTTTAACTTGAATAACTAAATATATCTAATAAATTCACATTTCTTTCCATTAATATAAATCAGGAGCAATTTAGGGCAAGCACAAAACTAACCACAAATTTAGTAATAAGAAAAGTTCACTTTTTTTAACTGAGCTTTTGCTGTGAGTTGGGTCCTATGCTATCTGAACATGCAATTTCTCATTTAATTACCTTAATGCAAAGTATCACAGGGTCATTTTTCCCCAAAGTGATAAAAATGCCATGATGACAATTTACACTAAGCATGTTTGCAAACATTTGCTTGGCATTTTAGCCAACATGGCATTTGTATAGTGTCATTGTATTGGTTTGTATCAATATGTGCTGAGAGATCTGGCAAGATGGCCGAATAGGAACAGCTCCAGTCCACAGCTCCCAGCCAGGCCAACGCAGAAGGCCGGTGATCTCTGCATTTGGCACTGAGGTACCGAATTCATCTCACTGGGACTGGCTAGAGAGTGGGTGTAGCCCATGGAAGGCAAGCATATGCAGGGTGTGGTGTCACCTCATCCAGGATGTGTAAGGGATTGGGAAACTCCCTCCCCAAGCCAGGGGAAGCCATGAGGGAATGTGCCTTGAGAGACAGTGCTATCTGGCCCAGATACTACACTTTTCCAATGGTTTCTGCAACCCACAGACCAGGAGATTCCCTTGGGTGCCTACACCACCAGAGCCCTGGGCTTCAGGCGCAAAACTGGGCGGCCATATGGACAGACACTGTGCTAGCTGCAGGAGTTTTTATTTTTTTTTTGTATCTCAGTGGCACCTGGAATGCCAATGATACAGAACCATTCACCCCCTGGAAAACCTAGAAGAAATGGACAAATTCCTGGACACATACATCCTCCCAAGACTAAACCAGGAAGAAGTCAAATCCCTGAATAGACCAGTAACAAGTTCTGAAATTGAGGCAGAAATTAATAGCCTACCAATGAAAAAAAGGACCAGACGGATTCACAGCTGAATTCTCCCAGAGGTACAAAGAGGAGCCTGTATCATTCCTTTTGAAATTTTTCAAACAATAGAAAAAGAGGGACTCCTTCCTAACTCATTTTATGAGGCCAGCACAATCCTGAGACCACAACCTGACAGAGACACACACGAAAAAAGAAAATTTTAGGCCAATATCCATGATGAACATTGATGTGAAAATCCTCAATAAAATATTGGCAAAACAAATCCAGTAGCACAAAGCTTATCCACCACAATCAAGTTGGTTTCATACCTGTGATGCAAGGCTGGTTCGACATATGAAAATCAATAAACATAATCCATCACATAAACAGAATCAATGACAAAAACAACATGATTATCACAATAGATGCAGAAAAGGCCTTTGATAAAATTCAACACTCCTTCATGCTAAACAAACTCAGTAAACTAGGTATTGAAGGGATGTATCTCAAAATAATAAGACCTATTTATGACAGACACACAGCCAATATCATACTGAATGCACAAAAGCTAGAAGCATTTCTTTTGAAAACTGGCACCAGACAAGTATGGCTTCTCTCACTACTCCTATTCAACACTGTATTGGAAATTCTGGCCAGGGCAATCAGGAAAGAGAAAGAAATAAAGGATATTCAAATAGGAAAAGAGGAAGTCAAATTGTATCTGTTTGCAGATGACATGATTGTATATTTAGAAAACAACATCATCTGAAAACCCCTTAAGCTGATAAGCATCTTAAGCAAAGTTTCCGGATACAAAATCAATGTGCAAAAATCACAAGCATTCTTATACATCAATAATAGATAAACAGAGAGCCAAGTTATGAGTGAACTCTCATTCACAATTGCTACAAAGAGAATAAAATATCTAGGAATACAACTTACAAGGAATGTGAAGGACCTCTTCAAGGAGAGCTACAAACCACTGCTCAAGGAAATAAAAGAGGACACAAACAAATGGAAAAACATTCCATGCTCGTGGATAGGAAGAATCAATATCGTGAAAATGGCCGTACTGTTCAAAGTAATTTATAGATTCAATGCTATTCACCTGAAGCTACTATTGACTTTCTTCACAGAATTAGAAAAAACTACTTTAAATTTTATACGGGACCAAAAAAGAGCCTGTATAGCCAAGACAATCCTAAGCAAAATAACAAAGTTGGAGGCATTATGCTACCTGACTTTAAACTATACTACAAGTCTACATTAACCAAAATTGCATGGTCCTGGTACCAAAACAGATATATAGACCAATGGAACAGAACAGATGCCTCAGATATAGCACCACACATATATAACCATCTGATATTTGACAAACCTGACACAAACGAACAATTGGGAAAGGATTCCCTATTTAATAAATGGTGTTGGGGAAACTGGCTAGCCATATGCAAAAAACTAAAGCTGGACCCCTTCCTTACACCTTATACAAAAATTAACTCAAGATGGATTAAAGACTTAAATGTAAGACCTAAAACCATAAAAACCCTAGAAGAAAACCTAGGCAATACCATTCAGGACATAGGCATGGGCAAAGACTTCATGTCTAAAACACAAGAAGCAATGACAACTAAAGGCAAAATTGAGAAATGAGATCTAATGAAACTAAAGAGTTTCTGCACAGCAAAATAAACTAGCATCAGAGTGAACAGGCAACCTAGAGAACGGGAAAAAATGTTTGCAATCTACCCAACTGACAAAGGGCTAATATCCAGAATCTACAAGGAACTTAAACAAATTTACAAGAATAAAACAACCCCATCAAAAAGTGGGCAAAGGATATAAACAGACACTTCTGAAAAGAAGACATTCATACAGCCAACAGACATAAGAAAAAACGCTCATCATCACTGGTCATTAGAGAAATGCAAATCAAAACCATGATGAGATGCCATCTCATGCCAGTTAGAATGGCGATCAATAAAAAGTCAGAAAACAACCAGATGCTGGAGAGGATGTGGAGAAACAGGAATGCTTTTATACTTTTGCTGGGAGTGTAAATTAGTTCAACCATTGTGAAAGACAGTGTGGCAAGCCCTCAAGGATCTGGAACCAGAAATACCATTTAACCTATACCCAAAGATTATAAATCATTCTACTATAAAGACACACTCACACATATGTTTATTGCAGCATTATTTACAATAGCAAAGACTTGGAACCAACCCAAATGCCCATCAATAATAGACTGGATAAAGAAAATGTGGCACATATACAGCATGGAATACTATACAGCCATAAAAAAGGATGAGTTCATGTCCTTTGCAGGGACATGGATGAAGCTGGAAACCATCATTCTCAGCAAATTAACACAGGAACAGAAAACCAAATACTGCAAATTCTCCCTCATAAGTGGGAGTTGAACAATGAGAACACATGGACACAGGGAGGGGAACATCACACACTGGGGCCTGTTGAGGGGTGGGGGCTAACGGGAGGGAGAGCATTAGGACAAATACCTAACATAGATAACAGGTTGATGGGTGCAACAAACCACCATGGCACATGTATACCTATGTTACAAACCTGCGCGTTCTGCTCATGTATCCCAGAATTTAAAGTATATTAAAAAATATGTCAAGTGCTTATTATCAGAATGTTAACAGAAAATATAGACAGAAAAAATAACTTTGTGTATATACTCTGTCATAAACAGTGCAGTCACCAAATTTTAGTCTTTAGTCATACTGTGCTCTTAAATCATATCTGATGTTTCTAAATGTTTGGAGTATTGTGCTTCTTATAAACAAATATCCACATACAAATGTTGAGATAGCCTGCAGCCTTTAAGTTGCAAAAAGGTGCTCTAAGTGGAAATTGTGTATAATTTTAAGATAACTAAGCAGTATACCTAGACAATAAAACAAGACAATTTCAGTAGCATAAGTCTTAGTGGCAGGTATTATAAATTACTTAAAAATTATATTCACTTTTAAAGAAACACTGATGAATTCATTAATAAGGGAAAGATTTTACACGTTTTTTTAAACATACTATTAAACAGACACTATTGTAATGCTATAATGATATGCTATAATGATATCCTAGTAGGCGGCACATATTACACACCATTTACCGTGACAAGGAGCATGAGAGCCTTTGTATAACTGGCTACGGGAGGATAAAGTGGTAAATCGTAGCAACACTGAAGCATGAATGTAGCCTAATTAACAAAACTGAAGCTTCTACACTCATGCTGTCCTTACACGTGTCTTCATTCACTTGCACGGTCTATGCCTTTGTGTTCAGTAGAATGTTGCTTCTCATTGGCATGCTGCAGTGTTTCTCGTCTACCTACTACATCTTGTGTGATATCTCAAGGTGCTGTGCATGCAATTATCTTTTGCTCAGTAGTATTCTAATTAAAATCTACCATTTAACTGAGCTTCTTCTATTAAAAGCATGTAGAAATCTCCCAGGTCTGGAATCACATTTAAAAACATATTTCTTAATTTCTTATAGTTATGCGTGTAATTCCATTTATTTCAGCAAAATCCTAGCTAAATTCTTTTCTACAATTTTTAATACCCAAGGATATTAACTTACATTGGAAAGTAATACAGAAGAAAACAAATGAGGCTTACCTTTCTCGATGACAGGCAAAAGTACTCATCTCTGAATACTCTGGTTAGCCTCTCCGTCTTCAAAATATACATCAACCTTTCTCTTCTCTCTCCATTCAATAGAATGAAAAACTGTTTAGTTTTATATAGTTGCACTGTTGTAAGTCATACAAATAATATTATCTATATGAAATAGTGAAAGATCAGTTGATAGAACATCTTAAGTCTTGTTGTTTAATGACTGAAACCCGTTTAAATCTTCTGTGGCATAATTTGCTCTTTGAATCATGAGAGAGTGATTGATTACTTTTGGAATGTTACTGATTTTGAAGTTTATTTGATTCAATTTATCTTCATCTCTTATCAAGGAATAAATCTGAAGCACAATATATTTATGTGTTTGAATACCATAAAGCCAAAATAAAGTCTCATTAACCAATTCTTTCAGTGGCGTTGTCACTGATTTTTATTTATGAGCTTCAGTAAAGGAGCCTAACCAACAATGCCAGGTCTCTAGATATGTGGCATGATCTAATAAAGTCACGTGAGTTATTCTTATTCCACAATATCTTATCTACAACATGTAACGATGAACAAAATTCAATATATTGAACACACCTATGTATAAATAAAATTCACTACATATGTACATGATATATTCAAGCATAAACAGATGCACTGAGTTATTATTGATGACAGTAAAATGAACACATTTAAATTGTTCAGTGTAATAATTCTGATATCTGTATACACTAATGGCACTATGATTATAATCAAAACAATAAGTATGCCTTAACTTCAAAAGCTTTCTGTGATCCTTAAAGTCCTCTCTGTTGTTTATTTTTCAAGGTAGTGGTTCAATGCAATTTTAAAAATAAAAAAATTATGAAATACAGAAGAATAATTGAAATATATTTTCACCAGAGCCCATAACTGATCACTATATCTTTCCTCCACCACCCATTACAGCACCTCAGGCGATGAGGTTGCTTGGTTGATGGGGTAATCAAGAAGAGCTTCACCCTGAGGGAGATGAGGCACTAATTTTCTTGCCCTATTGAGGTTTTCATTATTGCAATTGCTAATTTATTGTTATAACTTGGCAGAGAATCAACAATAAAATCCTGGTGCTCTAGACATATTTCATTTTGTAGCAGGAAGTGTAACTCCTCTGATTAACTTTTTTTTTTTTTTTTGCTTTTGCCTGTTATTCTGTGGTCATGAGAATTCGAAAGTTGACCATGAGGCAGTCTTAGCTTCTCATTTCATGGAAACCCTACTTTCACATGGTAAAACCATCCCTGCCTAGGAATAAGAGCTCTAGTGGAAATTGACTCACATAATTATGGAAGCTGTGAAGTTCCATGATACGACATCTGCAAGCTAGAGTATCAGGAAAGCTGGTGGTATAATTGAGTCTGGTTCTGAATACCTGAGAACCAGGGAAACCAACAAAGAAAAATCACAATCTGAGGCCAAAGGCCTGAAAAATAGGGAAGTGAGGAGTGTCACTGGTGTAAGTCCTAAAGTACTAAAGCCCAAGTACCAGGGGTGCTGATGTCCAAGGGCAGGAGAAGATGGATGCTCCAGCTCAAGGAGACAGAGAGATTAAGAACGTGCCTTCCTCCACTTCTTTGGTTCTACTTGAACCCTTCATAAATTGGATGATGTCTGAGTTAATTGGTGGGGCCAGATCTTTCTTACTCAGTGTATTGATTCGAAAGCTAATCTCTTCTGGAAGCACTCTCACAGACACATGCAGAAATAGTATTTTATTAGCTGTCTGGGCATCCCTCAACCCAATCAAGTTGACACATAAAATTAACCATCAAAGAGAAGGAGAAGAAAGCTTGAGAGACACGGGAAGATTATGGTAAGAAGGACAAATGCCAATGCTCAGCAGTGAGTTATTGATTACAGCTTCGTGGCTGCTGCAGAAAAGTTGTATTGGAAATGGCTCCAAGTACATGGTGCCCTACTTACCCTATTATCTTCCAGATACTTTTTCAAGTAAGAAGATATGAGCAGAACCCTTTACAATTTTGCTCTTCTTTCTTTCTTTCAAAAGCATTTAACCCTGTGATTCTGTGTTTTCTCTTTGACTTAATTCAAATTATAACTGCTAGATATTTTCAGTATTAAGAATGTGAGTTTCAAATACTTTCCTAATTTTGATAAAGGTATTGTTTCTCATTTGATCCATTATTTTCATTGTTTAAGTTAATTTAAGTATAAAATAAGGGTGTGATTCTAGTTAAATAATTTGGTTGAATCCAACACTCAATCATAGTATACACAAACTAGTTAAATAAGAAGGATGACCTATGAATGACTAAGGCAATGAAAGTTGATTTACAGATAATTGTTATTAACAAAATATTCAATAATTTTAATTTTGTGAAGAAGTATTATTTATAAGTTATATAAATTTCATTCTACATAGGCATCAAATCTTAATTTACTTTTTAAAAGTCTGGACTAATTAAATTTTGTGTTTTGTAATGAATTAGACATCTTAAAATATTTTTAATTGAAAGAGCTACATAGAAGTGTAATAATTAAATGCAGAAGTAACTATTAACTATTTTATGATATAATCCTGCAAGAATTTCCTGTTTCTTGAGAAATTATTGCACCTAAAACTAAAAAGTTGAATTAAATTTTTTTTAAGTTAAGGATAATTACTATAATCAAGATTTCCATATACTCAATTTTATACAATATAGTTTTTTTTCTTACTTGTTAGTAGAAAAAGATTTCACTTTAACCATCCCAGGAATCCAATTTGGTTCCTTTTTATTAGAATTTCTTATTTTCTTTTTTAGCAATGAACACACTAGGGTTACGCATTTGCCTTGATTAGAGCATTTTAAATATGTAAATGCTGAGTAAAAACAAGCAAGATGTTAAAGCAAGATGCTTACAACAAATTTCAATAACCCCAAAATATCTCAGATATACAATAGACTATATTATAATCTTGAGTATACTATTAGGAGAGAAATTATGCTTCATTTCCCTAATTAATTGCATTACATTGATATAAAATGCCAAACACTAAATAGTAAATATTAAGACAGCATTTGTAGGTAGTTTAAAGCAATTTAAACTTAATTAAATGGGAATGACACTCAATGAACACAATTATTCTGTTCATTGTGACATTTAAATGGTAACATTCACTATAAAAGTAATAAGTTAGATGAATATTTTCCAACTAAATTATGTTTTTAAATTTTAAATAGGCCTATAAGCATTCAAAATGAAGGTTATATTTGTAATTTTCCATTTCAATGTATTTGTTTTATTTTTTCCTCATTTTTGAAAATGAGTGGTATGTTCTCACATTTGTTACAACAATCTGAAAATAAATACTTTTAAATTATTTGAATAGATATAAATTTTATCTTTGCACTTGCTGAACGCATTGTATCATTCAATTTAACTCTCTAAATCTTATAACAAAGATATGTAAAGTAAGGACACTCAACAGATTTCCTAAATACAAATTACAAATGTTGTAATTCATGTTAATTCACAAATATTAATTCATGTTAAATTAAAAATTCAGAAATTATAAAATTATTTTATCCTACAAAAAAAATTCTACATAACAAAATAATAACCTGCATTGAGTTACTGTTTTTACTCCTAATATTCCTTCTAAATAAGCCGAACCCAAGCATAGTAAGGGACCCAGAGAAAAACATAAAGGTCGGGTGCAAACAACTAAAGTGAGTCTCCAGGATAAAAATTTCCAGATATTCCCAACACAAAGTGCTTCCCAGGCTGTTATGCCAACTGCTATGTGCTGACTTATTCCCACCTTTCAAATTCATATGTTAGTCCTAACCCTTAGGACCTCGGAATGTGACTGTCTTTGGAGATAGGGTCTTTAATTAGGTAACTAAGTTAAAACGAGGTTATTAGTATAAGCCTTAATTCAATAGGACTGGTGTCCTTATAAGAAGAGAAAAATAGGACACAGACTGATACAGAGAGAAGATCATATGAAGAAAAGAAGGAGACAGCCATCTTACAGCCAAGGAGGGAGGTCTCAGTGGAAATCAACCTTGCTGACACCTTGATCTTAGGCTTCTAGCCTACAGAACTGTGAAAAAATAAACTTCTGTTGTTTAAGCTACTTAATCGGTGATACTTTGTTAAGAAAGCCCGAGAAAACTAATACAATAATGCATAAAAAACTAGATAATATAGACAATTGACTACAGTGTTATCTATAAGGAATCCAGCCAAAGTCAGAGGGGTAATACCAGGATACTCCATCCTCAGAAACTACCAGGTAGGATGATTTGAATCCAGCTCTACATAATTGAAATGTGTTCACTAATGAAATAAATATTATATATTATTTATATACACCTACATTATACACACACACACGCGCACATGTATGCAAATACATAATTTTATATACAAAAGTAATACATAATACCTATATATTTATATGTGTTTGGTTTATATTTCATTTATATTTTTCAAATACATATTAAAATACAAACTTCCTTTTTTTACCCAATTCCACATTCTCTTTATTTTTTTTCACAGGATCTTGATGATTTCCAATATTTCTCCTGAATTTATTGGCTTTAAATATTCTATCACTATGAACCAACCTTGATACTTTTCTCCGTTCCATTTCAATAATCATCCTTATAAGCAATTCTGCCATCTCAATACTTTTCTGTTTTTTTCTTTTCTTATATCAGCATTTTGAATTATCTAAACATTACTGGTTTTCCGCAAACTGTGATATAAGCTTTCTTCTTTTCTCTCTTTTTACATTTCTTTTAAAAAGGATATCTACTTTAAAATTTTAACAGTATAATTTTCCCTCAGCTCTTCATTTTAATCAAACACTGCAAGATAACACTTCTAAGAGTGAATCCTACATTTTTAAGCAAAACTATTTTTAAAAATATAAAATATCATCCATTTTTATTCAGACTTTAAGTTCACGGCCAATGGAACCATTTTTTTTTTTTTTTCATATTTGACTACTGTAGATGAATATGTGAGAAAAACCTGAAGCCAGGGTGAAAAACAGTTATCCAATATGGCAGAAGTTTGGAGATAAACTGAAGAACGAAAGCTAAGATTTCCTGAGACAGACAGGACTGTTTATCACTGAAGATGAATACAGTGTTAAAATATCCTAGGAGAAACAGGCATTTGGAAAATATTTTATCTTTAACTGTTCAGTATTTTGATGCATGCATAGGACCCAAATACACAGACAAGTAATTAGTCATGAGTTAAACAGGGATCTTTGAAATTCATCATTGTACTGAATAGGTGGAAGACATTTAAAATTGTTTAGAGACACTCAACTACTGCATCCTGTGACACATGAGTTTGTGACTGTTTTTGTGTTCCAAATTGATTTTAATTTCAACTCTTATGTGGAAACTTAGTGCATAAAAACATTAATTCTCTCCATAAGGAATAGTTAGTGAAGAATACTCTTAAAACATCTACTGTTTTCTAAACAATGCCTTAAGCTCAGTATTATAGTCATCAATGGGAGTACTTATATAATTTCAATTTTTTTCTTAAAAATAAGCAGAAATAGTATGATTCCAAAATCAACTTTGTTCTGCCATTAAATGTCTGATTGTTAATTAGTACCATTTAAATGTGACTTGGTGTATGTTCTGTTTGTATCTACAGTCAAATAATTTAATTATCTTCTAAATACTTGTGGAGTTTTTTTTACTGCAAATTCTAATGCATAAAATGTAATTTTTTTAAATTATACTTTAAGTTCTAGGGTACATGTGCATAATGTGCAGGTTTGTTACATATGTATACTTGTGCCATGTTGCTGTGCTGCACCCATCAACTCGTCAGCACCCATCAACTCGTCATTTACATCAGGTATAACTCCCAATACAATCCCTCCCCCCTCCCCCCTCCCCGTGATAGGCCCCAGTGTGTGATGTTCCCCTTCCCGAGTCCAGGTGATCTCATTGTTCAGTTCCCACCTATGAGTGAGAACATACGGTGTTTGGTTTTCTGTTCTTGTGATAGTTCGCTGAGAAAGATGGTTTCCAGCTGCATCCATGTCCCTACAAAGGACACAAGCTCATCCTTTTTTATGGCTGCATAGTATTCCATGGTGTATATGTGCCACATTTTCTTAATCCAGTCTGTCACTGATGGACATTTGGGTTGATTCCAAGTCTTTGCTATCGTGAATAGTGCCGCAATAAACATACGTGTGCATGTGTCTTTATAGCAGCATGATTTATAATCCTTTGGGTATATACCCAGTAATGGGATGGCTGGGTCATATGGTACTTCTAGTTCTAGATCCTTGAGGAATCGCCATACTGTTTTCCATAATGGTTGAACTTGTTTACAATCCCACCAACAGTGTAAAAGTGTTCCTGTTTCTCCACATCCTCTCCAGCACCTGTTGTTTCCTGACTTTTTAATGATTGTCATTCTAACTGGTGTGCGATGGTATCTCATTGTGGTTTTGAATCAAATAAAATGTAATTTTGCTTGAGAAAGTTTGTAATAAACTGGAATATATTCATAATTCTAGAAGAACTAAAAGACCTTTTAAAAAACATTCTAATAATACTAATTATAAAATGCTTACCTTTAAAAACATGGAAATTTGAAATTACATTTGCAAAAGTTGTTATTGTTAAAGGAAGCAAATTTTTCAGGTAATTTAGTCCCCTTGGCAAGGATCATTATCACATCATTTAAAGTAGAAAAAAATTATCTAAGCGTTTTAAAATAAAAACAATTACTTGCTATTCTTACTAAAACATTGTGCTGTCATGATACCATATACCAGTTCCATACTCCAAATATATAAAAATGATATTTAAGTTTGCTGTGCCTATCATTAAAGCACTTTTGCTTCACTCTATTTCACTTTCTCAGTCTGTAAGAAGCTTTAGTTATGCTCAGCATATGTGTAAATCAAGTTTGGAATAATTATTCATGTCTTTTTTAAATTCTCTACTAAACATTATATATGTTATATTGCTTCATACACACAACACATGTAGCATGGGCAATTTTCTTACTTGTAGCCCTTGTGAAGACTGATGCAAATCAAACTCCCAACCCATACTACGGTTAAATGCTTCCCATTGAAACCAACTGGGAGTAGAGCACAAACAATAATGTCACTGCTTTATATTTGTGTCTCATTTCTCATCTACTTTGTTCTGCCACAAACACATTCCTGTTAAGCCAACCAATCAAGAGCTACAGGAAAAAAAGTATAATTTATTTATTACAGGCACCCACCAAGCATCCTCCTCACCCTTTAAAACAAATAACTTTGAACAAAATATGTATACACTAATGATGCACTGCCTAGACATTAAACATAGTGTCTTATAATTAAATATTCTCCTTTATGTTTTTTATGAAATCTGAGCGAGGACAAATATCTTGGCGAAGGCTACTGATCATAGCATCAATTATGTGCCTTACTGCATGACAAGTTGGTCTGTTATAAAATTATTTCTACTGAAATCAACTGCTTAAATGACCTTACCTCCAAGATAGTTCTGCCATTTATGTAAAACTATTTATATCTAAAAATTCCAATTGGGATCGAAAATAGCAATTTAACTGGATTGTCTCCCTTTCATTCTTTAAAATACTCTAGTGTCATCATGAAAATTACAATTACGTTTAAGCCATTTTTATTATCACTATCTTTTTTAGTAAGTAGTGACAAATCGAAAGCACTCACAGGAAATTGAAATGCTGAAATGAATTGAAAAGAGTAAGCCAAGGCATTTTAAGAAAATGCTAACACAGAGGGAAATAAATCCCTTTTCTAAAAGAAGGATAGTGAATAAATTACATTGCCTTCATATTGGCTTTCAGATTGGCTTTTTAGCCTCCCACATACCCTTTTAGAGAATATAGCATATAAAATTCAGCTGCATTTCTTTTTATCATTTTAATTTGAGCAACAATAACTGCTAGTCATTATTATTTTAATTTTAGTAAAATTAACCATTATGTTTCCTCAAGATAAAGTGGCAGTAAATTACTAGAATAGTCTTCCTTTCATGATGAAATTACTCTATTTAATTGTTTAGGTTTAAAAGTTCATCATCTTTATCAAAGGGTCTCTTGTAGTAAAAGTTAAAGCAGACCTTAATTAATAATTAATCTTTTCTGTGATTATGAAAAAATGCTGTCATTCATATTTAAATTATAGTTACTTAATGAAAACATTAAGATTTTAATTCTGATTCTTTTTGGCTTGAGGTCAGAACAAAATATCTGTGGAGTGGAGAGAATATGACAATTTTCAAGCTATATTTGTGGCATGACCTCTCATTATTCTCAATATAAAATAATCATGCCATTATCTTCTCACTTTATGTAATATTGAAATAACTCATTGATAAACAAATGTAAAATAAACCTTATGACCTCAAATCTCATACTTATTATTTGTGTTAAATTTATCTTATGGTCAAAATTCCCTTAAAACCTCTCCTCTATTGCAAAGGCTTTGAAAGGTGTTGATTTCTCCACGCCAACCTATAGGACAAATGATCCAGGTTTGGATTCATTGATGGATAATTGGACCAATCAGAATCCTCACTATTAACAATCTATTCTTATCGGTAAGTTTTATGAGCCTCCGCTTATCATATGGAACTAGCTTTTTGCAGTAGATGAACATGAGAAAAAGGGACAAAGAGAGGCTGTTGGATGTGAGAAAAAAAATGAAGATTAAAAACTCTGATAATATTGCCAAAGCTCTGTATCTAATCATTTCTGAAACTAATTTATATATTTGTTACATTAGAATTGTATTGTGTTATTTATTATTATTTTATTTTTATGCCTGAAACGTTTAATAGCCTGATAGCATTTAACATCATCTATATTCGATTTTACTGTTTGCTTTGCAAATGATTTTGCTATGGTTTGAATGTCTTCTCTAAAAGTTGTGTTAAAGCTTGTCATTGTAACAGTGTTGAGAAGCATGACCTTTAAGAGGTCATTTAGTCATAGGCTCTGCCCTCATAAATGGATTAATGCTGTCATGGGGGAGTGGGTTCCTGATGAAAGGCAGGAGGCAGAGGGCTAGGGGAAAAGGCCATGGTTCTCAAGTCCCCTTCAAAATTCATATTAAAACTTAATTGACATCATAACAGTGTTGACAGGTGGTACCTTTAAGAGATGATTAAGTCATGAAGGCTCTGCCCTATAAATGGATTAACGTGATATCACCAAAGTGGATTAGTTATGTCAGGAGTGAGTTACTTTTGAAAGGATGAAGTGCATTTGCTTGCCTTCTGCTATGAGAAGCCACAGCATGAAGGCCCTTTCAAGACTCCAACACCTTGATATTAGACTTTCCATCCTCTAAAACTGTGAGAAATAAATTTATTTTCTTTATAAATCACCCAGTCTATGGTATTCTGTTATGGCAGCAGAAAACAAATTAGAACAGATATAAACAAAACTACAAAAATTTATAATTTTCAATTCAAACAGTGAAATTGTTCATGGATGGTGATACTTGACATAGGCTTTTTCAAGTGACAGACCCTATAAACATGAACATAGTTGATTCAACATAAGAACTAAGATGGACAGCCTTTCTTTATCAAGAGGAATTGTTGAAAATCCTTTTTGTGCTGAAGATAAGCCACTAATTAAACTGCTACTTTCTGGGCTTTGGGAGTCATAGTTCGGTAAACAAGACTTAAGGAACTATGGTAGAGAACTGTGAATGTTGATGTGGGCTGGCTACTTCTTGTGGTCTTCAGTACTATGAAAAAGAAAGAAACCCATAGTCCAACTATGAAAATAGTCAGGTAAACAGTTGAAATTCATTTTAATATGTGTCATAGAGGTACATTTCTGAACATTAATGGTGAGAATTCTGCTTCTCACTGTGTTATTCCTACTCCCTTTTTCATTCGTTTCAACTCTTAATACAACAGGAAGGATAAAATGTGATTATTGTTTCCGTGCCCTTAAAATTTAAGACAGAAAGCAACTCTACTCTTATAATATAAAATAATAGCATTATTAAGTATTTTCCACCTCACAAGATAAATACAATTCAATGACTGTATAACCAGATATCAGAAACACAAAAGTTTAAATAAAAGTTCTTCAGTGGAAAACAAAAATAGTATTACACTGTGTATTTTTAGAATCCAAGAACTGACTTCAGTATTGACATATTTGTGGCTTAATACTTCCTAAATTTTATCTCAGTAACATCTCTCATTGAATTCTGGCAGAATATAACAGTATGAATGGACATCAAGATCATAGGTCCTTTTCGTAATGAAGTGATGAATTGCCTTATTTCTTTTTACTTCCTTCTTCAGTATATCACTTTCAGTAAATGAAGACTGTAATAAATTGACATCGTATTTCCAAACTCTCTTCTTTATACCAAAGGTCATTTTGCTATGAGTTTGCTAGTAATTTCCAATAAGAGGCTATCGTCTAGATAATACTTAAAGTAAAATTTGTCACAGAGCTTTATTGGAGGTTGAATTAATGTTAATTATGCACAAAACACATGGCAGCTTTGAAGTGCACTTTAAAAAAATTAAGAATTGCATTATTTAAGGCATGAGTTTATTGTAATTAAGTATATATTTTAATTTAATATTAAATATTCTGTGCAGCCATAAAAAAGGAACGTGATCATATCCTTTGCAGGGACATGGATGGAGCTGGAAGCCAATATCCTCAGCAAGTTAACATAGGAACAGGAAACGAAACACTGCATGTTCTCACTTGTAAGTGGGAGCTGAAGAATGAGAATACAAGGAGGTGAACTACACACACTGGGACTTGTCAGGGAGGCAGAGGGAGGGAGAACAACAGAATAAAGAGCTAATGCATGCTTAATACTTCAGTGATGGGTTGATAGGTGTGGTAAACCACCACGGCACATGTATAATTATGTAACAAACCTGAACGTCCTGCACATGTATCCTGGAACTTAAAATAGAATTAAATTAAATTTTAAAACAATTCTGAAGTATATAAGTAATATACAGTTTAACTGGATCACACCTGAAGTTTTAAAAAAGTTTGAAACAACAATGAATACTGAATTATCCTTAGAAAATGAGAATAATTATCTAAAATATATAATAAAAAGTTAGCAAACTTGCATAAAATTACAGGTTTGTGGCCGGGCGCGGTGGCTCATGCCTGTAATCCCAGCACTTTGGGAGGCCGAGGTGGACGGATGATGAGGTCAGGAGATCGAGACCATCCTGGCTAACACGGTGAAACCCCGTCTCTACTAAAAATACAAAAAATTAGCCGGGCGTGGTGGTGGCGCCTGTAGTCCCAGCTACTCAGGAGGCTGAGGCAGGAGAATGGCGTGAACCCGGGAGGCGGAGCTTGCAGTGAGCCGAGATCCAGCCGCTGCACTCCAGCCTGGGAGACAGCGAGACTCCTTAAAAAAAAAAAAATGACAGGTTTGTACATTTAGCAAATCCATTTACACAAGTAGTAGTTGCTGTCTCTCTCCCAGCCACTCCAAACCAGCAAGGCCTTAATACAAGAATGAGAATGAGCCTCTAAAAACAAGCAAGGATTTTAATCTTGACTCCATCACGAAACAGCTGTATGAACATGGGCAAGCTGCTTTACTTCTGCAGCTTTGTCGGAATAATGGTAATATAATTAGGAAGAATAAATGACATAGATCATATAAAGCCAGTTTTACTTTTTGCCTTTGCCTTTGCCTAATATGTACCCTTACATATTTGCTGTTCCAGTTTCTAATACGGTCATTATTATAGTTATTGTTATAAACATATATCCGTTACTACACAAACCTGCATACATTCCAGTGATATACCATTGATTTTCAATTTCCGTAAAGGCACGTTTATTAAATATATGATTTCATGAAGCCACGTGCAGTTTATGGATTGTTTACTAATATTACTCTATTAGTTACGGTTTAATGCCTTTTTCAAACTTACATGTTCAAAATCAGAAACATTTGTAAATATATGTGAAATAATGTATAAGGAAAAAGACTTAAAATGTGTTTGGAATCCTGATTTTACCACCTCCTAGCTATGTGAGCTTAACAATCACCTGAATTCTTTGAGCTTGAGGCACTCTATACTCTGCCTACACCTGAGTGTAGAGATGACAGGCATTCCTTTTTTGTTTGTTTTCAGAAACCCTGTTTAGATAAGTAATCTGAGTGCTTCAAACCCAGCATGGCTACCACATTGTGGCCGCCCGGTCTTGCACTGTTCTATGCATGAAATGGCATACTAGTCATTGATAGTGATCAGTTTGCCAGGCTGCCGTCCTGAAATCAGGGACCAGTCATCAGGCCCTGGGATACCCCTAGAGGCATGAATCTCAAAGCTTATGAGAGCATCTGAGATGAGTTGAGAGAGGATGTGCGGGAGTCAGAGCGCCTTCGAAGGAGAGACATGGAGACTGGAGACTGGGCCCAAATAGGAGTCAGCCTGGGCTCAGGACTCTCTACCCACAAAATAACCTGGTCTCCAACTCTGTCAGGTACCAAAAAGGACTTTCAATAGTTTACAAGAAGACACTTACAAATATGAAACTCTGTGAGGCTTGCGACCCAAAGTAGGAATCTTGCTTTCTCAGGTATGTGATCAGTAATGCTCCTCAGCTATAAAATGATAAATTAGTATCTCATTGGATAGTACAAAATTGTGGGTTTTAAAGATGCTGTCTGCATAAGCTCAACACAGCTCTTGACATACAGCTGTATAGTGATAAGAAGAAATAGTTTCAAAGCATGCAGCTATTTCCAGAATCAAAAGTAGAAGCCAAATCACAAGTTCACAGTTCTTGCATATGATCTCTTGCTGAACTGTAGCCCTGTACTGATTTATTTATAAAGAGCTCTAATGGCTAAAAACTCCCCATGAACTCTGTCAATACCCAAATACATTTTTTAAATAAACTCCAAATATTTTTCTGGGAAAAAAAAAAAAAAAAACTTGAGAATTTGGAAATTGTAAGTCATTAGTTCTTGAACTGAATGTGTACCCAAATCATCTGAAGAGATGGTTAAAACATAGACTGTTAAGACTTAATTCCCGAGTTTCTTTTCTGTAGGTGGGACTGAAATTTCTAACAAATCATTAAGTGATTCTGATCCTGCTGGTACAGGAATCACAGTTTTATGAATTATTCTGATGATTGTATCATGGCCCTGAACTGTCTTTTCTGTTTGTTAGGTCAAGTCTAAACTTATATTCTATTCAAGGAATTCAGGGAAGGCATATGCCTATGTAGCAGACCTCCAAAATGTTTTAGAAGGTAACCGTCTCTGGCCCATGCTCATCATCATTCTTATTCTATTGCTTTTATTTCCAGTATATATTTGTTATTATATAACATTTCACACGTACAAAACAAATGTGACCATTATTCCTCTTTGTTAAATTAGACTGACTATAAAAAGGGCATGATAGTTGAAGGAGATCAATTGGTCAGGAGAATATGACTCCTAAATTTATCAATACAACTCACTGTTTTGGGACCTTTCTCTCATAACTTCAATTATATTATGATCATGATTTGCTGACCTTTCTCTCATAACTTCAATTATATTATGATCATTATTATTCTATGCCCCTTTATTAATTTGTGATATAGTTTGGATAGTGTCTACCCCCAAATTTCATGTTGAATCATAATCCACAGAATTGAAGGTGGTGCCTTGGGAGATGATTGAATCATGGAGGTGGGTTTCTTATGAATGGTTTAGCACCATTCTTTTGGTGCTGTCCTCGTGCTAGTGAGTGACTTTCATGAGATCTGGCTATTTAAATGTGTGTAACATTTTGCTGTCTCTCTCTTGCTCCTGTTTTCGCCATGCATCATACCTGTTCTTTTTGCCTTCCACCAACATTGGAAGCTTCCTGAGGCCTCCTCAGAAGCAGATACCACTATGCTTCCTGTACAACCTTCAAAACCATGAGCTAATAAAACTTCTTATAAGTTACCCAGTCTCAAATGTTTATTTCAATGCAAGAATGGCCTAATACATTTTGTAATCATAAGTAAATAAATATAAGTAGGACTATTATGAAATATTTTCAAAGAAAATAACTTTTCCACTAATATTGTGACAAACATTTGGGATCATAGATGTTTTTAAGCCAATATATTCCATTACTATATGTGTCATGCTAAAAGCACATTTTACTTAAATGAAATAAATATGCATATGTTTCCAATCATAATATGAGATTTTTTGGGGGGTAGTTAAGTAATAAGTTGAAAATACTATAACTATTTTGTTGCGATATTTTGTATAAAAATATTTTTCTTGAGAACCTGAATAGTTGGATTATTTTAAAACAAAATAAAACAAAACCTTGGTATTTCTTATAACAAATGAAATTTGAGAGAACATTTTATGCTGGGCATGGTGGCTCACACCTGCAATCCCAGCACTTTGGGAAGCCGAGGCAAACAGATTGCTTGCATTCAGGACTTTGACATCAGCCTGGGCAACATGGCAAAACCCATCTCTACAAAAAATACAAAAATTAGCCTAGTGAGGTGGTGCGTGCCTGTGTACCAGACACTCGGGAGAGAGGCTGAGTTGGGAGGACGGCTTGAGCCCAGGAGGCTTAAGCCCAGGAGGCAGAGGTTGCAGTAAGCCCAGATCTTGCCACTGCACCCCAGTCTGTGTGACAGAATGAAACGCTGTCTCAAACAATAACAACAACAACAACAAAATAAATAAATAAATAAATAAATAAACTCGTTTTATTTAATAACTTTGTTACAGAATTAAAATACTCAGTGGATACTTGGGGATGCCTTTCCAATTGTCTGCTCCCTTTTACCTTCTCCCAGATCTCCAGATTCTTTTTGAGGTTCATGTAAGTCTGGAATACTGATAACCATCCATCACACACCAGCTTTGAGTATGTAGTTTACTCAGCCTAATCACCATATTTCATCCTTCTGGCTATATGAACTATATCCTGATTCTGAGAGACATGGATCTAGAGAAGCAAATAGATAACATGCTGATTATTTTAGCAGATCTGATGCCAAGGTTCATTCCGTCAACTTATAATTTCATTTCATTTCATTTATTTGCAAATATAAATATACGTACATGTAAAAAGAAGGATACAAGCCAGGTGTGGTGGTTCACGCCTGTGATCTCAGCACTCTGGGAGGCCAAGGACGGGCAGAACAACGAGGTCAAGAGATCGAGACCATCCTGGCTAACACGGTGAAACCCCGTCTCTACTAAAAATACAAAAAATTAGCCGGGCGTGGTGGCAGGCACCTGTAGTCACAGCTGCTACTCGGGGGCTGAGGCAGGAGAATGGTGTGAATTCGGGAGGTGGAGTCTGCAGTGAGTTGAGATTGCACCACTGCACTCCAGCCTGGGTGACAGAGCAAGACTCTGTCTCAAAAAAAAAAAAAAAAAAAAAGAAGGCTTCAGTAAAAAGTCATGGCAATCACTTCAGTCCTTCACAGATACAATCATTATTGATAAATTTCTGTGTACATTTTGGAAATCTGCTATGCATATAAACTCAACACTCTCACTTCTGTAAGTGATTAAGAAACTACATCAGGGTGAAACATTCTTATTCTTAAGATGAAGGCAGAAATAAACTAGCAGCTTGCCTTTGACTGCAGGATACACTCACCAACCTGACATCTATAATAGTAGCCATTTCCTCTCAATTACAATTAGCAATATTCATTGCTTCACTGAACAGAGTTCCCAACTAATCATGACTGACTGCAGTTAAAATACCAGTTTCTAGAATGGAAACTTAGATTGATATTTGAAATGTCAGCTTCTATTTGAAGAAATGACAGTTGACAAATACAAGTAATGCATGGAGAGTAGATGATGAAAATTACTTAAATATATACAGTAGACAAGAGATAATGACTCCTTTTGCTATTTACACTAGATAGCATTGGGAGGTGAACTAATAGAAAAGTTTTTAATTTTATTCTTATCTTCTCATGATTAATAGTGGATTCATTCTAAAGAAGCTAAGGAAGCACTTGTCAGAAAGTCCATAGAATCATCTCTTAAAATTGACTTTGAACCTCACCAGTCATGTAATCGTGACCAAGCCACTTAAATGCGTAGTTCTGTAGCATCCTTACCTACAAAATAAAACTAATTATCACTGACACAATTTCTAGCTAAAAACTTGTTTGTTACTGTTTATCCTGAAATAGGTCTGTGTTTGTCTCTTCTCATATTGTGTTCGTATCCCTCACAAACTTTGAGTTGGCATCTAGCCCCTCTTCTCTTTTCACTTTTTTGTGAATTCTCTGGCAGAAAAGCTCTTGACATTTTACTGGGGCATTAAACTGTGGGTGAATATGTGCTCAGGAAGAGAGGGATTTATAGATCAAAGCTGGATAATTTTTAAAATAGCTTTATTAAGACATAATTCACACAGTATACAATAAGCCCATCTAAAGTACAAAAGTTATTGTTTTTAAAAATATATTCACAGAGTTTTGTAATTATTGTCAAGATCTATTTTAGAACTGTCTTAGTCCTGTGAGGCTGCTATAACAAAATACCATAAGCAAAGTGACTTATAAACAACAGAAATGTACTTCTTACAGTTCTGCACCATTCAATATTCATACCAGAAGTGGAGGTTTCCAGTTTCCAATATCTCCACATCTGTGGGTTAGGCCATTCTTGCATTGCTATAAGTACCTGAGGCTGGGTAATTTATAAAGAAAAGAGGTTTAATTGGCTCACAATTCTGCAGGCTTTAAAGGAAGTGTAGTGTTGGCATCTGCTTGACTTCTGAGGAGGCCTCAGGGAGCTTCTACTCACGGCAGAAGGTGAAGTGGGAGCAGGCATGTCATGTGACAAAAGCAGGATCAAGAGAGAGCAACATGGGGGGTGGAAACTACCACACACTTTTTTTTTTTTTTGAGACAGTTTCCCTCTTGTCCAGGCTGGAGTGCAATGACGCTATCTCTGCTTGTGCAACCTCTGCCTCCTGGGTTCAAGCAATTCTCCTGCCTCAGCCTCCTGATTAGCTGGCTTTACAGGTGTATGCCACCACACCCAGCTAATTTTGTATTTTTAGTAGAGACAGGTTGTCTCCCTGTTGGGCAGGCTGGTCTCGAACTCTGACCTGAGGTGATCCACTTGCCTTGGCCTCCCAAAGTGCTGGGATTACAGGTGTGAGCCACTGCGTCCGGCACTACCACACACTTTTAAACCAACAGATCTGTTTTTTTGTTTGTTTTTTGTTTTTGTTTGTTTGTTTTTGATATGGAGTCTCACTCTATCGCTCAGGCTGGAGTGTAGTGGTAACCTCCCCCACCCTCCCCACCCCCGCGTTCAAGCGATTCTCTTGCCTCAGCCTCCTGAGTAGCTAGAATTACAGGCACCCACCACCACGCCTGGCCAATTTTTGTGTTTTCAGTGGAGACAGGGTTTCACCATGTTGGCCGGGCTGGTCTTGAACTCCTGACCTCAAATGATCTGCCCGCCTTGGCCTCCCAGAGTGCTGGGATTACAGGCGTGAGCCACAGTGCCAGACCAAAGCAACAGATCTTGTATGAACTCAGTGCAAGAGCTCACTTATCACCAAGGAGATGGCCCAAGCCATTCATGAAGAATCTGTCCCCATGATCCAAACATCTCCCACTAGGCCCCGCCTCTAAGATTGGGGATTACATTTCAACATGAGATTTAGGCAGGGACATACATTCAAACTATATCAACACATTCACCTATACTTTTAATTACCTTGCTGCTCTTTAAAAAAAAAAAAAAAAAAAAAACATAGGCTGCCTCGTGGGTATGTATGAGATGAAATCTCATTGTGGTTTTAATTTACATTTCCTCATGTGTCTGGTATTGAGCATCTTTTAATGTTTTGGCCATAAATGCTTATATATCATTTGTGGAAAAATGTGTATTTAGACCCTTTGCCCATTTAAAAATATCGGATTGTTTTTTCTTTTTTTTTTTTTTTTTTTTTTGAGACGGAGTCTTACTCTGTTGCCAGGCTGGAGTACAGTATTGCAATCTTGGCTCACTGCAACCTCTGCCTCCCAGGTTCAAGCAATTCTCCTGCCTCAGCCTCCTGAGTAGCTAGGACTATAGGAACACACCATCACACCCTGAAAATTTTTGTATTTTTCTTTTTTAGTGGAGACGGAGTTTCTTCATGTTGGTCAGGATGGTCTCGATTTCTTGGGGTTGTCTTTTTATTATTGAGTTGCAGAAATATTTTTATACAATGTGGAAAGAAGCTTCTTATCAGATAGATACATGACTTGCAAACATTTTCTCCCATTTTCTGGGGTATCTATTCACTTTCTTGATAATGACCTTTGACGATATCCAACCTATTTTATTTTTTGTTACTGTTACTTTAGATGTCATATCTTCAAATCTATAATCTAAAAATTCATAAATATTTCACCCTATATTTTCTGCTAATAATTTTATAGATTAAGCACATATATTAATAATTTTTACTCCTTTTGAACAAAATTTTATATATCCTATATGGAACGTGCCCAACTTTGTTCTTTTACGTATGGATGTCCAAAATACTATTCTTTCCCTTATTGATTTGTCTTAGAACGCTTGTCTAAAATCAGATGACTGAAAATGTGACATTTTATTTCAGAAATCTCAATTCTGTTCCATTCATCTCTAGGTTTACCGTCTGTCAGTGAAATACTGTGTCGCTTAAAGTAGCTTTGTCCTAAGTTTCAAAATTAGGAATTGTGAGTTCTCTAATATTGTTCTTTTTCAAAATTGCTTTGGCTATTCTGAGTAGATTGAATTTCCATATACATTTTAGGATTAGTTTTAATTTTTGCAACTAAGATGACTGGAATTTTAATACGTATTTTTCAATTTAGAGATTATTTCTATTTTAACAATACTGAGTCTTTTGATCTATGAACATGGAATATTTTTCAAATTACTTAAGTCATCTTTAATATTTTTTCCACTACATATCTTAGTTTTTATAATATAAGTTTAATACTTCTTTTGTTAAATTTATTCCTAAGTGTTTAATGCTTTTTTCATTATTACAATTAAATTGTTTTAATTGCATTTTTAGTGGTATTGTATAAAAGCACAATCGGTTTTTGTACATTGATTTGGTATCCTGCAACCTTGTTAAATTTATTTATTGGTTCTATCTAGTACATTCTTAAATTAACTACTTAGAATTTTCTACATACAAGATTATACCATCTACAATAGAAATAGTTTTATATCTTTTCCAATCTGAATGCCTTTTTAGATAGTCTCTTACCAGCCTCAAAAAGTTTACTTCTATTTCTAGTTTACTTAAATAGTTTTTTAAATCACAAAAGGATGTCAAAAGTTGTCAAATATTTTTTGTCTTATATGATCCTTTATATTGTACTCTTTATTTTATTGATATAGTGAATTATATTAAATGATTTTCAGATACTAAACCACCCTTGCATTCTTGGAAGAAATTCAACTTGGTTGTGGTATAAAATCCTTTTTATTTATTACTAGATTGCTGGTATTTTTTTGAGTATATTTTGTTTGTTTATATTTATAAGTAATATTGGTCTGTAGGTTTTTTTTCTTGTGATATCTTTGGTTCTGACATTAAAAGCTTCTGCAAAATTGTTCTGTTTGTAATTGACAGTGCGCTGTTAATGTGTCCAACTATATTATTACTGAGTTGTCTATTCTTCCCTTCAGTTTGTTAGGTATTTTATGCATTCAGGGGCTCTCTGAGGTGCATATGTGTTTCTAATTGCTATACCTTCAATTGTGGTGATTTTTAAATCTTTATAAAATGTTCTTCTTTATGTCTAGTATCATGCTTTTCTCTAAAGTCTATTTTATATGAAATTTGTAAAGTGACTCCAAATGTTTTAAGGTTGCTGTTTGCATGACAAATCATTTTCCATACTGCTACTTTCAATTTATTTCTTTATTTGAATATAAATTTTGCATCATATAGACAGAATATAGTTGGAGCTTTTTAATCCTCTAGTCTGACAATTTCTACATTTTGATGAGATTGTTTAATTTGTTTTCATCTAATGTTATTATATAGTTGGATTTGCCTTTGCATTTTACAGCCGTTCTATATTTTCCATATCTTTTTTTTGCCTGTCTATTCCTCTTTAAAGCTTTCTTTTTTCCATTAAGAGAATAGCTGCTAATGTTACATGTTAATTATTTCAACAATTTTTTCACTATATTCTTGAGTTAACTTCTTAGTGGTTACACTATAACTTACAATATACTTTTTTTGAGATACAGTCTCACTCTGTCGCCCAGGCTGGAGTGCAGTGGTGCAATCTCGGCTCACTGCAAGCTCCACCTCCTGGGTTCACCCTATTCTCCTTCCTCAGCCTCCCAAGTAGCTGGGACTACAGGTGCCCGCCACCACGCCTGGCTAATTTTTTGTATACTTTTCAGTAGAGACGGGGTTTCACCGTGTTAGCCAGGATGGTCTCGATCTCTTGACCTCGTGATCCGCCCACCTCTGCCTTCCAAAGTGCTGGGATTACAGGCGTGAGCCACTGTGCCTGGCCTACAATATACTTCTTAATTTAAGATAAACTACTTCAGTTTTACACTAACTTTATTCTTGTGAGACATAGAAAAGGTGTTCCTCTATAGCCCTATCTTTTGTACTGTCTTTTTGTGTTATTCCTTTTACACATATTGCATCTATATATGTTATAAATCGAAAATATATTATTATAATTATTACTTTATAATTTTATATCTGCTAAAGAAGTTAAGAAATAAGAGAACAAGAACATATGCATAGTGTTTGTTATCTTAATCTTCTTGTTTATTTTCTTTCTCCTCATTTGTTTCTGTGGTTTAAGCAGTCATGTGAAGTCATTTTCTTAACTCAAATGTAACTTTGCTCCCGCCTGTCTTAATTGTGCTGTTATTGCCAAATATAGTAACTTTTTATATGTTATGGGGCCAGCAATACAGTTATATACATATTGTTTTATACCATTGATTTTTAAACCAGTTGAGAGAAGAAAGTGTGATAAATACGTATCTGTATAGTGTTTTGTAGTTATATAGTTGCTATGACTATTACTTGATTGTCTGGTATGAATTGGAATTACCATCTATGGTCACTTAAAGAACTTCTTTTACTATTTATTTTAGGGTATATCTACTAGCAACAAATTCTCTCAGACCAACAAGATCCTGTGACTCTGGCCTGCTAGTCCCATCTTAGGGCAGGTGAACTCTGATTTGATGAATAAAAGCGTGGGATACGTTTAACATCTCTCACTTGTCAAATGAGGATGGTATATTCAAGAATATTGAAAGCATAGGTCCAGTGACATTTGAGCTTTTCATGAAAAACTAAAACTTTTTTTCAGTTTTTTGTTTTGTTGTTGTTGTTGTTTTTTGGAGATGGAGTCTCGCTCTGTCGCCCAGGCTGGAGTGCAGTGGCGCGATCTCGGCTCACTGCAAGCTCCGCCTCCCGGGTTCCCGCCATTCTCCTGCCTCAGCCTCCCGAGTAGCTGGGACTATAGGCGCCTGCCACCTCGCCCGGTTAATTTTTTGTATTTTTAGTAGAGACTGGGTTTCACCATGTTAGCCAGGATGGTCTCGATCTCCTGACCTCGTGATCCGCCCACCTAAGCCTCCCAAAGTGCTGGGATTACAGGCGTGAGCCACCGCGTCAGGCCTCTTTTGTTTTCAGTTTTTGGAGAGACTCGGTACTCCTCTGTGTAGTCTTCAGCAGCATCAGGTTGGAAGCTAAGCGGGGAATTCCTACTTGACCCAGTGGGTAGAATTCAAGGTCACTGTCAAAACCCCGTCAATAATCCTCTTGATGAATCTTGTGTTGTTTTTAGTGATGGTGTTGGGGATCCCACTTGGAAAACCACGGACGGGCAGCTGGTGAAGGTGCACTGCTCAATTCCTCCCGCTGCTTCTGGGATCCATCACTGTTCCAAACATGTCAGCGTATCTACGCTCACAGACCAGACGCAAAGCACAGGACTGTTTCTGATGCAGAATCTACTACTGCTTTCCAGCTTTGTAAATCCAATCACAGACCAGACGCAAAGCACAGGACTGTTTCTGATGCAGAATCTACTACTGCTTACCAGCTTTGTAAATCCAATCACAGACCAGACGCAAAGCACAAGACTGTTTCTGATGCAGAATCTACTACTGCTTACCAGCTTTGTAAATCGAAAAGATGAACTGTTTGTTTCCTGGAAGAATGCAGTTTGAACAGAGTGGAAAATGTATGAAACATTTGTGAAGGGTAATTTTTTGCCCTTCCTCTATGACGAAACTGGGAACATTAACATTTCAGATTCCAACTTTGAGCATAGTGGGAGGGTAAAAACTTCAGGATATTAATAATTTTTATCTGGCATATTGTGTATGAACAGAGAGAATGAAATAGAAGAGAATATTGGGGAAATGTAATCATATGTCATTCATCATAAAGCCTGCTAATGGTAGAATCTTAGAATTACAATTAAGTAGCTTTCTTCTTCTCCTGTAGCCCTCTCCTGTCCCTTGCTTCGGGATTCTAAAGCAAGAGTATATTTAGCATAGGAACTTCCTCTGAACTATGTGCTGTATGAGTTGGTGGTTTTATATATACAGATTCACCCTGACCCCTCCAAAAGTGGTATCAATCGCATTAATTTTATTTTCTTAAAATCTTGTTATGACTTTTCATAAGCACAGTTGTGTTATGCTCTTAAATATACAAGATCAATTCTTAAATCACATCAAGATGTAACATAATATAGTTCTTTCGTAATAGATCCTCACTAATTTTTCTCAAGTATTCTCTATTGCCCCTGCCATAAACATTTTGGCCTAAAAAAAATGAACAGGTGTTGTGATGGTAAGAAGCCATGTGGGTGTTAATGTGTCTTTGCTTTCTGCAGAGAAAGAGAAAGTGCTTTCAAAGTTTCAGGCTGCCAATCGATTTAGCTGGCACCTGCAGACTACACTGTCACAGTATTTTAAGAGCAGGCACGTTGCCATCATAACAGATGGTTATGCGTATTGATAGCCAAGTGATCATGTATGTACATTGGTTATGAGTGTTGGAGGCAAGCTGCTCAGTTAAGAAGGTCAAATGTTAGTTTGTCCAGAGCTTCCACAATTAATATTAACAGGGATAGCTGTCTACTCATCATATCTCATTAGCTATATCCTTATTTACTTCTTGAATAATTATAGAGATACACCAATGAGATCTTTATATTGTAATGAACAGATTACAATCCAATGGCATAGCAGATGCCCTGAATCCAGTACAGAAATAATTTCAATAGCAGAAAAATTAGAAGTGCCTATATAAAGTGAATGGATATTTTGGTCATATATTTAGGTTTTTTTATTTTTTATAAAAAGGGACTTGATGGGAAACATTTCTCTCCAAACTCTCTTTCAAATTTTAAGCAAGGCTGTCTGGCCACCTCTTATATAAATAAAAATTGCTTATTAATTTTGCAAAGTCACTACATGGTTAAGAATCTAATTCAAAGTAGGCAATGCGTGATTCTTACCGGTCATTTTTTCCATTCACATAAGCTAACTTCAAATTACACCGGCTTAACCTGACCTCTTTCAATCTATCAAATTTACATATGACACTAGTATATAATTGTGTATTTATTTTGCTTCAAAAAATTTGCTAAGAATCAGGGAAAATAACAAAACAAAATAAAATACTTATTTTTCTCCTGGTTTTTAGTAGCTTGCAACCAAAGAAACTAAAACGTTTTTAGTGAAGAAAAAAAAATGAATGTACAACAATGTGGTGTTGAGCTCATAAAATGAAACCGCAAAGTATGGTGCTTTGGCACACTTAGTGCTTTCAACTAAAGGAGACTGACCGGAAGGGCCTCAGATGCAAGAGGTTATCTCTGATCTTCTCTCATCCTCCTTTCTTCTTCCCCCATTGCTTCCTCAAGCTGGTCATAGAACTAGACTTCCTCTTCCCCAAAGCAAGTCATAAAGGCAAGAGAGGACACTTTCTGATCTGCCTCCCCTGAAAATGGGCCATAAGACCTTCATTCCAGTCGTGGCCTGCTCCATGCCTAGGGGGAAGAAATGCTACACAAAGAGGCCAAGAAGAATTCCAACAAATAGGCCTTGGTAAGTCTTCCCTAGTCTATTTCCCTTAGCGCATAGCCTTTTTGTTCAATCACATTTCTACATGGCTCTCTATTCTTCATCAAACCTACACAGAAAAATACAATGTCTGAAGCCTCCCATGTCACAAAAAACTTTTATGAAATAAATGTAGGCCTGACGCAGTTTCTCACACCTGTAATCCCAACACTTTGGAAAACCAACACAAATGGATCACTTGAGCTCAGGGAGACCAGCCTGAGCAATATGGTGAAACCCCATGTCTACAAAAAAATACAAAAAAAGCCGGTGTGGGGGCACACACCTGTAGTCCCAGCTACTCGAGAGGCTGAGGTGGGAGGATTGCTTGAACCCAGGAGGTGGAAGTTGCAGTGAGCAGAGATTGCACCACTGCACTCTAGGCTGGGCAACAAGTAAGATCCTATCTTAAAAAAAAAAAAAATTGAAAAGTTTTTAAAAATTAAAAAATAAATAAATGTGTTATGCTGTTCTCTTGTTAATGTCTTGTTACAAGGGTGTTGGCTCTGTACCTTAAAATGGACGAGGAAAAGGTTTTACACCTTTTCACCCCTACATTGTTTTAGTGATAAACTTAATAAAAACTCAGAAAACAAGGGGAGTATGTGGACTCTCTAGAAAAGGTAGAATTTGCAAATGAAAATGGAAGAACTTTTTAATCAGATGAAGGAAAAGGGATTATTTTCTAGGGAAGGAAAACAGCATAAAGGTCCAATGAGCTAAATGTAATATGAGTTTAAGACAAAAAGAAAACAGAAAAAACTTTACCTCAAATGAACCTACACTCTTATAATATTTTGTTTTTTGAATGACTGAAATCTAATCAGCTTTCTAAAAGACTGGCATTTGATAGATTAATAAATCTTAGAAACAATATCTACATATGCATGGAAGGGGCTATATAAGGATATACATGTGAAAGAAGATACTAGTCTGCTCATCAGATAAAATATGGTAATAATATTGGTTAAATAAGTTTGAATACATTATGATAGTGGTAATTACATAATAGTTGACATTTATTTGGAACAATCAGTATGCTAATTGCTTCATATGCATCATTGCACTTAATAACCGTAGCAAACCTACAAGATACTCAGTATTTTGTTCACAGTTTAATAACAGCATGGCACAGCTTAAAGAAGTTAAACTACTGGTACAGAGCCTTACTTAAATGAAAGAATGGACTGTGGATTCAACCTCAAGTTTGCTTAATTTCAATGTTCATGTTCTTAACTACTACATGAGGCTGGAGAAATAAGGACAAAATTCAAAACTAAGTAAAACAGTTTTAAACTAACAATCATGGAAGGATAGAAACTAAAGGATTGAAATATCTGAATTTTAATCATAGATCTGCCACTTTCTAACTTTGAATCTTTTCCTAGCATTGATTTTGACATTTCTAAAATAAGGGTTGTTTATTTCGGGGTCTGTTTCTTCCCTGTAAAATTCTACAATTCTTGAAGGACATCTGAGGTTGACTTTCTGAGAGTGGTATATTAGGAATTTATGTATCAGAGTTTTAGTTTATGTTGATTGAATTAGAGGTTACCCACTATGTGATATTACATGATGATTTCTTTAACCACTAGATTTTAAAAACTAGTTTGTAGAATGTGAAGAGGCTCACATATATATGTGTGCTGATGTGAGCACAGAAGAAAGGAGCTCGAAGTTGTAGAACAAACAAGAAGAAGGGATAGCTCTGTTCTGAAATGTAAGGGGGCTCAGAGGGACATCGCATTTTTTTTTTCTTTTGAGATGGAGTCTCGCTCTGTCACCCAGGCTGGAGTGCAGTGATGCGATCTCAGCTCACTGCAACCTCGGCCTCCCAGGTTCAAGTGATTCTCATGCCTCAGCCTCCTGAGTAGCTGAGATTACAGGTGCATGCCACCACGCCTGGCTAATTTTTTGCATCTTTAGTAGAGACAAGGTTTCACCATGTTGACCAGGCTGATCTCGAACTCCCGACCTCATGATCCCTCGAGGCCTCCCAAAGTGCTGGGATTGCAGACGTGAGCCACCACGCCTGGCCAGGAACAGGGACATTGTATTTTTACAGAAGAGGAAAAATAAAATAAAAAAGACATTTGTACCTGGTTACCCAGAACTAGAATTCTTAATCAAATTATTGTTATTAAAAATAATGTGGCCATTACCAATGCTTATGTAATGTCATTGCAATTTTGGCTGCTGTATATAAAGTCAGTATTATATTAAGAATTGGAGAAACTAACAAGAGAATAGAATAGAGAGAGGCAGGCTAGGAGAAGGTTTTTCAAAATTTAAGGTGCGTAGAGATCATGTGGGAACCTTGCTAAAGTCTATACTCTGATTCAGGAGAACTTGGGTGGGGTCTAAGATTCCATATTTTTAAGGAGCTCCTAGGTGACCCTCATGTTGCTGCTGTTGAACCACACTTTGGGCAGCAAACTGCTGGGAGTCTACTACAGCCATCCAACACTGAGATGCGAAGGACTTGAACAGGATGATAGGATTAGAGTGGAGAGTTGTGGGTAAGGCTGAAAGGAAGAGGAATGATGATGTTTAAAAAAAATAAAATAAAGTTAACCTATGGTGTCGGAAATGTTTGTTTACAAGAACCCATGCAGTAAAATTATAACTCTAGATTTTAAAACACATATGTGTATTTGCTGTTATTGAGAATGACATCCACTGAGTACAACTGAAAGTGTACATAGGAGATGGGTTTTACTCATGGTTGCACTGAATTCGAAATATCCTAAGGTGATGTGGCTTGGCTCTGTGTCTCCTCCCAAATCTCATGTTCAATTATGATCTTCAGTGTTGGAGGAGGAGCCTGGTGGGAGGTGATTGGATCATGGGGGTGGATTTCCCCCTTGCTGTTCTCATGATCATGAGTGAGTTCTCACGAGATCTGGTTGCTTTAAAAGTGTGTAGCACTTCCCCCTTTGTTCTCGCTGTCTCTCCTACCACCATGTGAAATGTGCTTGCTTTCCCTTTGACCTTCGGCCATGATTGTATGCTTTTTGAGACCTCCCAGCCCTGCTTCTTATATCTTATACAGCCTGTGAAACTGAGCCATTTAAACCTCTTTTCTTCAAAATTACCCAGTCTCAGATAGTTCTTTGTAGCAGTGTGAGAACAGACTAACATATAAGGTATATTATTTAAAAAAAAAAAAAAATGTGAGTATGCCAATGATCTTTAGATTCCTTGGACATGAAACATGAATTTTGCGTGTCTGTCAAACAGGTCTTGTTTTCCTAGGGAGGCTCGGCACAGTCAGTTTTTTCAGCCTTCCACTTGGAATGATGTGTTTGCTCCCTATTTAGACTCACAGGCAATTTTGTTAGTTTCTGTGAGATTCCTGTCCACATTTACTTAACATTTGAATCTGCACAGCTAGTCCTGCTATTTCTTCCTAAATACTAGATCTACAATCTTGGTAACATTAACCAGGTAAAGAGGTAATATGTATTCTTAGGGATCAACAAGCTAGATTTCTACAATAATTTAACATTTAACAGGAAATAAACCATTGAATCAATGATACTATTCTTGTGCATAAAATAACTCCTCATCAAAATAACAAAATGTAACATATAATAGTTAATTCATCATCAAAAGCTGATATTGTATAATTTGATGAACAGTCACACATTTGGGAGGACTTAAGAAACTCAGAATGATGGACATGCTGGACTTGCATATTAAACACAAATTTTAAATAACTTTCGCCAAAATAAAACTTTCTTTCTCTGCTTCAAGCAGATAATACTAATGTTTCCTAACATATAAAGTTGTTGGTGTTTACATAACATTAACTGTTGCATTACTTCTTGTCTGTCTCATTTCCTTTTTCTTAGAGCACTTATTTTAGGACACGTGTAATGTTAAATTCTTTCTGCATCCCTTTGAAATGTAAATCTTTTGAAAACCTCTTGCCAGTTTTACAGCCCGGGACTGTCTTTCTCAAGGACCTGGGAGCTATTCCTTTGAAAGTCATCATCAGGGAAAATAGCATCCTATCTCGCTGGTTCTGTGGGAGGGTAGGAGCCGACAATCAGCCTAACTTGGAGCTTAACCACCTCCATTCGAGAAGTTAGGAGAAAGTTTACTTTTCTGGTTTTTAATTAATTAATTTTAAATTAAAAAATAAAAATTACATGTACGTATCATGTACAACTTGAAGTTTTTAAAAGATGTATATACTGTGAATGACTAAATTGAGCTATGTTATGTTAGCATACAGATTAACATATGCATTATCTCACACACATCATTTTTGTGGTGAGAAAATGCATCACAATTGCACTTGTAATCTACTCTTCTATCAATTTTCTAAAGTATGATACACTGTAATTATATAATAACTCTATATAAATATATATAAATATAGTCACTGTGTTGTAGAGTGGAGTTCTTGAAATTATTCTTCTTGTCTAACTGAAATTTTGTATCCTATAACCAATATCTCCTCACTCCAGCACCAACCCCCAAGTCCCTGGTAACCACCATTATATGCTCTACTTTTATGAGATCAACTTTCTAGATTCTACTTATGAGAGAGATGGTGTGGCATTTGTCTATTTGTGTCTGGTTTTTTTTTATATATACTTAGCATAATGTCCTCCAAGTTCATCCATGTTGTCACAAATGATTAGATCGGCTTCTTTTTTAAGGTTGAATAGTATTATTCCCTTGTGTACTTTTCCTTTGGGTAAAACCAATTAGCGAACATAGAGAAAACACATTTGCAAACTCAGGAATAACTTAATGTGCTGGATACATCTCATTGATCAACCTCCTGCCAAAGGTCCTCCAATACTTTTCCACTAGCTCAGCTTAGCATTTACAAATGCTCCCGCCTTTTGTGTTTCAGAACTGAGTATCCAGACCTGCTGTGTGCTCTCTTCCCTATTGCTGGCAATAGTGTGGGAATAATATAAATTTGTTTGTTCATCTTGTTCTATTTTTTTTAACATACCAGATAATGTGACATTAAAGAAATATATTCACGTAAGGTTTCTCTGATAACAAAATCTAAAGAATATAAGAGATTATATTAATTCTACATCCTGATATTGTGAATATTCTACCAATGAGACATATTTTTTCTTATAAATGATCTCTATCTGAGATATTTCTGTATTTCTTAATTATAGATATTGTCTATTTTTGCATTTTACTAATATAGAGCGTAAACTAATACAATAAAAAGGTATGAAAGTTTAAAAAAAGATATTCTGTTTCCACTATGGATAAAAAGTAAAGTAGAGCATAAATATCAGGCTATATTTCTGGGGTCTCCATTTTATTGCATTAATCTATATGTCACTCATATGCTAATACCATACTGTCTTGGTTATTGCATTTTTTTATAAGCTTTCAAATTGTGAAATGTGAGTCTTGCAGCTTTTTTCTAGTATTCCAGGATTGTTTTTCTTTTTTCTTTGAGACAGGCTCTCTCTGTCGCCCAGGCTGGAGTGCAGTGAGGCAATGTCCACTCACTGCAACCGCCATCGCCCAGGTTCAAGCGATTCTTGTGCCTCAGCTTCCAAAGCAGCTGGGATTACAGGCAAGCACCACCATGCCTGGCTAATTTTTGAATCTTTAGTAGGGATGGGTTTTTGCCATGTTGGCCAGGCTGGTCTGGAACTCCTGGCCTCAAGTAATCTGCCCGCCTTGGCCTCCCAAAGTGCTGGGATTACAGGGGTGAGCCACCACACCTGGTCTCCATATGAAATTAAAGATAAGTTTCTATGAAGGCATCTGAGGTTTTGATAGAGATTAAATTGAATCAGTAATCAAGCAGAGGAATATTATCAATTTAACTATATTAAATCTCCTTTCCATGAATGTGGAATTTTTTTCCATTTATTTAGGTCACCTTTAATTTATGTAAAAATTTGTTTTTAGTTTTCAGTGTGCAAGTTTTGCAATTCTGTTAAATGTGTCTTAAATACAGCAGATTCCCTTGAATAATTTTTTCTTCATTTTCTATATGTCTTTAGGACAGTTTTCATAGACTTTGAATGTTTTTAATTTTTAATAACTTTTACCAGTTGTCATATCATTGAAAAGGGTCTGGGAACAGAATGCTGTTACTTTTTGTTTTATTTACCAAAGTTCCATCCTATAATGGATAATTTCAAAGGTCAGCAAATGCATTAAAGCTAAATTTCATTCACAATTTGGGTCTCACAGCACTTATGATCTCTCTACCCTCTGAAATTGCATTATTTTAGTCAACTTTCTCTTCAGTACAGAAAGGCACTCATATCATTTTCTTTTTCATGTCTGTGCCCTTTTCTGTAAATTGAAAATTTCAGAAAGTTCACTTCAAAGATATGGCTATTCATGTTCAGCCTTTCTTGATTGTTTTCCATCTAGCTCTCTTTTTCTTCCTCTTGTTCCTCTTCCTTATCTTTGTTAATTTCAATATATTTCCCAAATTACACAATATAGTTTCAAGGGTGGTATGAATAACTTATCTTTTTGAACCATTTGAGTGTACCTGTCCAACATAATGTCTGATCACTCCCTGGAACAAATAAGGACATTCTCCTATATGTCACTGCCTCTTTCTGTCACAGGCTTATATTTCAGGTGACCTTGAGCCTTCAAAGAGCTTTGGGTAAGATATGTACTAAGCTGCTTATCCTTAGTGGATAATATTCTCAAACACTTCGTATATAACTAAGCAAGATAATAAAACAATGAAAGTAAACATTTAGGGCCACGTATCATAGAGAATAGTGAAAAAGATAACTCCTTGAAGAGATAATCAGTATAAACAAAGAACATTCAAGTGAGAACATTAATTACGTTGGCCTTTCCCTGTCCCATCATTGCACATTGGATGTGAGTAGGCCAAAAACATTGGTTTTGTATAATCTAACCTTACTTATCAGCCTTTTGTGGATACTACTACATACAATCCAGACTCTCTGGATTTTAATTTCAAGATCAAGCATAATTTAAACTTTGTGTTATCTCTCATGGGACAGGGTTCATGTAGTCTACATGGAGAAAGAAAGAAGAAACTTGCCCCCCACCACCACCAACAGGTGTGAAGATTAATATTGAATGTCAATTTGATTGGATTGAAACATGCAAAGTATTGTTCTGGGTGTGTGTGTGAGGGTGTTGCCAAAGGAGATTAACATTTGAGTCAGTGGACTAGGAGAGGCAGACCCAACCTCAGTCTGGGTGGACACCATCTAACCAGCTGCCAGTGTGGATAGGATAAAAAGCATGCACAAAATGTGGAAAGACTAGACTGGCCTGAGTCTTCTGGTCTCCATCTTTCTCCTGTGCTGGATGCTTCCTGACCTCAAACATTGGACTCCAAGCACTTCAGCTTTTGAACTCTTGGACCTACACCGGTGATTTGCCAGGGGCTCTCAGACCTTTGGCCACAGACTGCAGGCTGTGCTGTCTGCTTCCCTACTTTTGAGGTTTGGGATCTTGGACAGACTTCCTTGCTCCTCAGCTTGCAGATGGCCTATTGTGGGACTTCACCTTCTTATCATGTGAGTCAGTACTCCTTAATATATTCCCTTTCTTTCTATCTATCTCTCCCATCTATCCTATTAGTTCTATCCCTCTAGAGAACCCTAACTAAGACAACAGGAAAAGTGGATTACAGCTTAGAAACTGGTATCCTGCAAATATGTCATCTGTTTTTTCACATTACTCAGCCCTTTTCCACTTAGAAGGCCAAGTGAATAGTTATGGGTTCAAGTGACATATGTTAATTTGGGAAGCCTAGAGTAATCAGCACCTATTTCTTAAACAGTTTTTTTCTCACCTTCACAATTAAAAAATGCATGTATTCCAGGTGATGCTACTACAAAATAATGGAATATTTATCAGCCTGAGTATAAGAGATTTCGTTTCTATTGCTGTGTAACACATTTCCACAAACTTCATGACTTATAGCAACACACTTATATTTTGTTTATTTGTTATTTTGTGTATATGTTAATTTGTGGGGTTTTTTTTTGTTTTGTTTTGTTTTGTTTTTTGAGACAGAGTCTTGCTCTGTCGCCCAGGCTGGAGTGTAGTGGCCGGATCTCAGCTCACTGCAAGCTCTGCCTCCTGGGTTTATGCCATTCTCCTGCCTCAGCCTCCCGAGTAGCTGGGACTACAGACGCCCGCCACCTCGCCCGGCTAGTTTTTTGTATTTTTTTAGTAGAGATGGGGTTTCACTGTGTTAGCCAGGATGGTCTCGATCTCCTGACCTCGTGATCCGCCCGTCTTGGCCTCCCAAAGTGCTGGGATTACAGGCTTGAGCCACCGCACCCGGCCCATTTGTTTTATTTTTATATCATAGCATCCATGGGTGAAAAGCTTGCATTGGTCTTACCTGAGTCCTCTACTCAGTATATCACTCTGGCTATGCTGAATTTTATCACACACTTTTTCAGCATCTATTGAGATAATCATGTAGTTTTGTTCTTAATTCTACTAATATGTTATATCACATTAATTGATGTTTGCATATTGAACCATCCTTGCATCACAGGAATGAATCCGAAGGGTAAATAAATGGCCATGGTATGTGATCCTTTTAATGTGCTGTTGGATTTTGTTTTCTAAGATTTTGTTGAGGATGTTCACATCTATATACATCAGGGTTATTGGCCAATGGTTTCCTTTTCTTGTGGTACCTTGAGCTTTAGAATCAAGGAAATGCTGACCTCATAAAACAAGTTTGGAAGTATTTTTTCCTCTTTAATTTTTAAGAGTTTGAGAAGGATTGCCATCAATTCTTTAAATAGTTGGTAGAATTTATCAGTGAATTCATGCAGTCCTGGACTTTTTTTTTTTTTTAGAGATTTTTGATAACTGATTCAATTTTTATACTAATTGTAGGTATATTCATGTGTTCTATTTCTTCGGAACTTAATAGCAATCTACAGAGTCAATGTAATCTCTATTAGGCTACCAATGTACCAATAACATTTTTTTCAGAAATACACACAATAATTCTATAACTCTTATGGAACCACAACAGACCATAAGTAGTCAAATCAAAGTAGATATCCACATGCAAAAAAGAAAATAATTTAAAAAAGAAATTAGACCCTTATCTTACACCATGCATAAAAATCAACTCAAAATGGATAAAATACTTAAACATAAGATCTGACACTGTAAAACTCCTAAAATAACACCTATGGAAAAAGCTTCTCAACACTGATCTTAGTAACGATTTCCACACACCAGAAATAAAAGAACTACTACAAATCAATTACAAAAATCAAACAACTTGACTAAAAATTGAGCAAAGCAGTTGAATCTACATTTCTCCAAAAACATACAAACGTCCAACAGGTGTATGAAATGATGCCCAACGTCACTAATCATCAGGAAATGAAAGCAAAACCACAATGAGGTATCTCCTCATTTATGTCAAGATTGCTATTATTAAAAAAGTGTTGGCAAGAATGTGGAGATATTGGAGCCCTGCACACTGTTGGTAGAAATGCAAAATGGTGCAGCTTTTATGGAAAACAATATGGAGGTTCCTCAAAAAATGAAAAATACAACTACAATATGATACAGCAGTCCCATTTCTGTCTATTTATCTGAAACAATTGAAAGCAGTGTCTCAAAGAGATATTAGACTTTCACGTTCTTTGCAGCACTACTCACAATAGCCAAGATGTAGAAACAACTTAAAATTCTCACATATGCAACAACATGGATAAACTTTAAGGACATTATACTAAGTGAAATAAGTCAGTCGTAAAAAGACAAATACTGCATTATTTCAATTCATGATTCTATAAATCTGAAATAGTCAAATTTATAGAATCAAAGACTGAAATGATGGTTGCCAGGGACTGGGGGATGGGGAAAAAGAGGAGTTATTAATCAATGGATATAATGTTCAATTAATGAAGACGAGAAATTCTAGAGATCTGTTGTACAACATTTCTATCTATAGTCTACAATATTGTAATATACAATCAGAAATTTAAGAGTGTATATCTCATGTTATGTTCTTACACAAGAAAATAAAATAAAATAAAAA
The DNA here is from genome assembly GCF_008728515.1 of Papio anubis. Lineage (NCBI taxonomy): Eukaryota > Metazoa > Chordata > Mammalia > Primates > Cercopithecidae > Papio > Papio anubis. The sequence continues at coordinate 159,688,222 of NC_044979.1, forward strand.
GCTTTGCATTTTGATGGATTATTTTAAAGAGAGATTAAGCGATATTCTCATTTGGGTTGGGTGCCGTCAGAACAATGGGCACATTTCTTGAAGGTGTGCCATATTTATTTTATTTTTTTTAATTGGGATTAAAGTGAAGCTAGAGTTATCATACGTAAAGGAAATTTTGTGAGCCAGGAACACATTTTTCATTTGTGACAGTCAGTTTGTACTAAATAATCATTAAAATGAAGTTTGTATTTTTAGTACATTGATAAGTATGGTTGACTGTCTTTTTTTTATTTTCAAAAATTGTTTACTAGTATATTTGTGGTTTATAATCACATGTATTTTATCATATAAAATAGTAAGCCAGCCATTTAATTTTATTGCTAAAATGAAAAGAAATAACAAAAATGATGACAAAAACTAAAAACTATGTTCAAAATTCAAGGAATCAAGTCAAAAATTTGTTGACTCCATTATATAAATTGAGTCATTTTTGTCATACTAAACTAAATCAGTCAACTGGCCAGTGGAAAAAGCACTCCGGACACACAGCACCTGTTCCAAGAATTAAATTTTCTCCAAGTCCAGCTGCTGAAACTACCTGTCAGAACTTGAATTTTATCTAATAGCAACTGAACCAACATGTTGTGACTCTAAGGCTAGTTTTACCCACTGCTGTCACTCACAAATCAGAGCTTGCCAGTTCCCCAAAACATTACTGGTGATTATCAACTTTCTTTCGAAACAATACATAACATTTCTTTCTTTTTCTTTTTTGTTTGTTTGTTTCGTGTTTTTGTTTGTTTGTTTGCTTGTTTTTGAGACAGAATCTTGCTCTGTTGCCCACGCTGGAGTGCAATGGCACAATCTCAGCTCACTGCAACCTCCACCTCCTAGGTTCAAGCAATTCTCCTACCTCAGCCTCCTCAGTAGCTAGGATTACAGGCATCTGCCACCACGCCCATCTAATTTTTGTATTTTTAGTAGAGACTGGGTTTCATCATGTTGGTCAGGCTGGTCTCCAACTCTTGACCTCAGGTGGTCCACTCACCTCGGCCTCCCAAAGTGCTGGGATTACAGACATTTCTCCTTTTTATAAAGCCTCCAACCTTCCTTTTGCTCTTCAGACATATCAAAAAACACCTGGTTTGTGTATATCCCAAATTGCAATTCTTTCTTTGAAGTAAAACATTAAATTTAGAGGTGTATCACAATATTTTCTTTTGACTTCAACATAGTAAAATACAAAATAAATGTTTTCTGAAATACATTTCTCTTTTTATTGTTTAAGCTCTTAAGGTGTAAGTCTTGACATACATTATATATTTGGAAGAATATTTCAGCTGCCTATTTGTTTGATTTGCCACATACATAAGTGACTAAAACACAGTGATACAAAACAAATAAAACACCTTCCATGCGTTAAATTAGGTAAACGAGTATTTGGAAGAAAGCTGGATAAAGTATGGTGACTTTTACAGTGTCCTTCAACTCTAACTTTGAGAAGCAGAGCACATTGTGTGGGCCTAGGTTTCTGGGGGAAGACCAGAAGGTTGAAATATATCAGGGAGCTGTCACACACATTTATCATTAGATATCCAAGCAATACAAATCTTGGTGATTATTCACTGGGGAACTTTGGGACCTTGGCCCCTTTACCCTCTCACTATAACTCTGGATTTCAATATTGAGATGACTTCTTGGAATGACTTGGTATATAGGCCTGGGGTCACCTCATGAAAATTCCTCAAGTAGCCCATGTGGACAGTTCTGAATCCTACACCTTAGGTAGGAAAGGAGCTTGATCCTGCAGCAGACTGCTTACACTTAGATATTTAGTAAGACAGTGTAACATCCTTCTTTTTATAGAATACAGTGTTCAAAATTAGTTAAGTTGCTGCCATCATGGAGAATTATCAGTTTTTGTTCAGGTTAACTAAAATCATTTAGTTTTTTTTCCAAATTTTTTCATTAAAAAATATTTTAGGGCCAGATGCAGTGGCTTACACCTGTAATCCCATCACTCTGGGAGTCCGAGGCAGAAGGATCACTTGGGCCCAGGAGTATGTGAACAGCCTGGGCAAGATAGTGAAACACCGTCTCTACTAACAATTAGGAAAAATAATAGCCCAGTGTGATAGAGCACAACTGTAGTCCCAGCTACTAGGGAGGCTGAGGCAGGAGGATCACTTTAGCCTAGGAAGCTGAGGCTGCAGTAAGCCATGATGGGGCCATTGCACTCCAGCCTGGGTGACAGATCGAGACCCTGTCTCAAAAAAAACCTTTTTTTTTCTTTACATGTGAAAACAGTTTTAATTTAATACTGTTAGGTTTTCTCCAATAAGTATCATTTTTCGTAATTTCATGTAAGTAATGAAACCATATTAGAAAGGAACAATGTTCTACCATTTACTTGAAATAAATTTTTTTCTTAAAATTTTAAAATATATTGTATTCATTTCTTTGCTATCCTGGCAGATATTTTGAAAATATTTTATAGTTGATGTAAATACTATCGGTCAGATTCTGAGTACTGTGTTACCATAAAAATGTATGGTGATTTTTAAGTTAGATTGAGCCTCCCACTCCAACCCTGTGTGGGCATGTGTGATCAAGGCAGCATTTCTACTACAAAGAGGTAGAATTAGTAAATCTAATTCTTCCAAACACAGTTTATGTTAAGTGACACTTTAGATTTACTCACATCAGTTCTTTTTATTATCAATTTTGGTATGGTTATTAAGACTAGATTTTTGAATTCTAACGTCTTATTTTTTATTTTTATTTTCTATCACCAGTATTGTGGCCTGTATCCAATCACCAAAGTCATATTAAGCAATTTTTCATTATCTATACATGTCAAAAAAGAGACTTCTAGCCTAATTTGTGGCTAAGATTCATAAGCAACCTGCCTACTAATAAGCAATTGTGCTTTAGAAAGTGACTTTAGAGGAAATTGATTATTTATGAAAACGGACTAATGTCTGGAGCTAAAAAAAAATCCATGAAAGAGAAATAATCCATTTATATATAGCTACTCTAATAACAGAATTATTTTATAAAGAAATTATTTCTTATTTACTTGGTTATCAGTTTATTAGTAACAGAAAATGCCAACTGAATCAAACCTTTTGTGTGTGGAAGTTTATGACAAAATATAAAAAATAAATAAATAAGAGACTTTCAAACATGTAAACAATAAGAATAGCATTTCCTTTTCTGAATATTTTTAATATTTTTCACTTATTCCAAACTTAAAAAAATCCTTAATATAATTTACAGGGTCCTAAATAATTGTGTATATATCTATTATCCCCTCATGTTTGCTGGGCCATAGCCTTATAGATCATTACAACTCTTGAACGTGGTGTGCTCATTGCTGTCTCAGGATTCTGAATACTGCTACCTTAAAGTAGAAACGCCTGTCATTTTCTCCATTTGAATGACTCCCATTCATCCAATTACATTACAAATAATTATTTTAATGTCATACCCTTAGAAAAGACTTGTCTGAGGCCTTGGGCTAGTTAACTTTCCCTAATATATTTGACATTGTACTCTATTTCAAGTAATATGTATGTATTATTATGTAGTATGTATGAATAGGGCAAGATAAAAAGACAGTAAATTATTTTGGAGACCAAATAATCTGGAAAACACAAGATAAGCATCCGATATATATTTAAGGAATTATTGATTTTGCACATTTTATTCCCACTAGTCTATAACTCTAAAACACAAGGGCAATGTTTTCCTTGTTCACTAATACAGATACCACTTCCATACCAGTACTTTACACATAGTAGGCTTTAAATTATAACTCATTGAATGAAAGAATGAAAGAAATGGGTATGTAAAACGAAGTTTCTGGTTTTCAATCTGTTAAGCAAAAATAAGAGTTTGAAAATCAAAAGAAACATAGCTTACTTAATTGACCCACACACAGTATACCAAGTAATTCATTTTTAATACCTAGATCAAAATAATAGTTTTATAATAAATGAGTTATTAAAACAGTTACCCACTATTTTCCATTTTAAAATAAAGATAAATCAGTGATATAGGTACAACGTGTTACACAAATACATTGTCTTTACATATTATATAAATGCAATCTTTTACACACCAACTGAACAAAAAAAAATTAGGCTGGTGTTAAAACATATTGAAATTCAAGTTAGAATTCCTCCACATTGCATGTTTTAAAAAATGTATTTACAATAATTCAATATTGACAGCCAACCTTAAATTGTCAAACAGGAAAATTATTTTTTGATTTGTTAAAAAAAACTTTATTGTTAAATTCAAAGATGATAAATATGTATAGAATCTCTTAATCTCTATGATTAATGCAATAAATGTTTATAGCCTTTTATGTAATTAAATATGTTCAAAAACAATTGACCTATGACATAATCAACGTAATTTACACCGTAGAATTCAAATATATGATTAAACACCGTAACTTAGGCATCTTAAAGTTTATTGATCCATTATTTTATAGCCTTGCCTTTGTCTAGGGAGATTTCATTTCAACAGCTAAAATACAGCAGTGATCATGAATTAGATGTTTACCAGAAAAACCTCTGCTCAGTTGTTCCCAGAGGAGTGTTCATTTCTCCCTCATTGTGCTCTAGTTCACACGCAGAGGAATTAACCAACCTGCCACACATGTCAGTTATAAGATCTGAGAAGCCCCAGAGAGAGATAGAACCAGATTTGGAGCCAGGGACAGAAATATCTTCATCATCGTTTATGACCAAAACTTCTATATTACTTTACTATCGGGGGGACTAATGATCATGAATGCTTCGGAATATTTATAAATACCACAAGGAAATGAATGTTTTTATTATATTGAGAAAAATACTTTTTAAAGTAAATTTATTTATCTTTTAATATCAGCTGTTTGTTTGCAACATGGAAAAAGTTTAGTTTTGTGTATAATGTTGTGTTGAGTATAGGTAGAGATCACAAAATGATCTCTTACAAAATAACTCTGGAAATTAAACTGTTTTAAATATGCAAAGGAAAATTAGTGTATATCAGTGCAATTTCCTAGTATGTGATACGTGTTACGGTTACACTTACATAAACACCTGTTGTGAGTGTACTCCCCCATTTAATTGCTTTTAAAGGTTTATGTCTCTGCACTGAAAATAGTTCTATAGTCTTGACATTTAATTTTGTTTCTCTTTTATAAGTGTCTTATAAAAAAGAGAATCAGTCGTGTTCTTATTTTTTGTCTAAAATCTGTCCTTGTTAGACACTACAAGAAAACTACATGGATTGATTTAATTTTTGCTGTGGAGTTCTCACCTACATATATTTTTAATAAAATTTCAATGAACAAATTTATATAAACTTCATACTTCATCCATAATGTAACATCAATTTACATAATAATTCTAAATATATACAGAGAAATTAAACTGGCAGCATAAACAAATTAATCAAGAAAGTTAAAAGGTGTTCTTTCTATTAGAAAGAAGCAAAAAGATGTACTTTCATCTTTTGTGTTATGTCTTAAATATCCATCTCAATCAATTCATGATAGGTTTCTAGATATGTAATCGATCTTGCCTAAACTAACACAACTTACATGTATTTTAGTCCAATACTCTATATTTTATATAATCTTTCTGCTCGGAAGGTTTTTTATTTTTTATTTTAAAGATAACTGATTAAATAAAAAATCAGCTAATGGCATTTAGAAACCTAAATCATCAGCTTAATGTCTTCCTTAATTCACATGCTTCAAAACATACAGTCTATAGGATTAACAACCTATACACAACAAATATGTAATGAGCCAAATTTCTGCCACTCAGTATAATTTACACGAGTTTTTGATTGGGAAGTAAGCTACTCAAGAAGTGAAATTCCAACACAATAAAAGTAACCTTCGGGTCCTGATTTCAAGAACAGCCTGGCGGCAAAGATGACCTCCTGGCACAAAAGCTTCAACAACAGAGACTGTGGCCATGGCTGCATCACGTCTAATGTTCGGTGAGGCAGTGGCGACCCCAACAGAGTCCAGATGGCCAATTTTTCTTCATGCTTTTGAGCATTGTACCTGGAAGACTAGCTTGAAATTGTTCTGGAAATTCAGTAGCATATGACTGTCATTTCTGGGAAATTCTCTTTCATTATTATCTTGACATTTTCTCCTCAGTTTCGTTCATCCTCTCTTTTAGTAATTCTATTAGCTGGAAGTTTGATTTTCTTGAGTGATCATCTAAGGATTTTATATCTTCACTTTTACCTACTCTTATTGAATGATTTTTGTCCCATTTTGAAGGCTTTCTGAATTTTAACTCCAAAATATCTATTTAAAAAATTGTAATTTTGAGGCCAGGCATGATGGCTTATGCCTATAATCCCAGCACTTTGGGAGGCCAAGGCAGGCCAATAGCTTGAACCCAGGAGTTTGAGACTAGCCTGGGCAACATGGCGAAACCCCATCTCTACAAAAACTAAAATATTAGCCAGGCATGATGTGGCATAGTCCCAACTACTTGAGGGTTTGAGGTGGGAGGACTGCTTGAGCCCAGGAGGTCCAGGTTGCAGTGAGCCATGACTGAACCAATGCACTCCAGCCTGGGTGACTGAGCAAGACTCTGTCTCAAATAACAATAATAATAATAATAAATAATAATAACAATGACATCATATTATTGATGTCATTTTCATGCATGGTATTTATCTCAGAACATCGTATTTCATGCTTTTGCATATTGGTTTATGTAGTAAAATTTACATAAAATGAAATGCATGTGGTTTAACTGTACAATGTAATAAATCTAAATAAATGTGTACACCTTTGTAATCCATATTCAAATCAAGATATAAAATACTTCCAATAGACTACCACTTCCTTCCAGTCAATCCTGCATTCCAAAAGAAAAATCTGTCCCAATTCGTATCACCATGAAATGGTTTTGTTTATTTTTGAACTTTATAAAAAATAAGTCATACAATGTGTATGTTATTGGGCTTGGCTTGGTTTCCTCGATAAAATGTTTTTGAGATTTGTGTTATTTCAATTATCAGTATGTATTGTAATTTTTTATACTACTGAGTAGTATCCATTGTACGAATCTAATACAATTTTTATCTATTTTTTCTTAAACTTTTGTGTAGTTTCCTTGTTTTTCAAAAAATAATTTTGGGGTTGGGCGTAGTGACTCACATGTATAATCCCAGCACTTTGGGAGGCCAAGGTGGATGGATTGCTTGAACTCAGCAGTTTGAGACCAGCCTGAGAAACATGGCAAAACCTCGTTTCTGCAAAAAATACAAAAATTAGCCAGGTTTGGTGACACATGCCTGTGGTCCCAGCTACTTTGGAGGCTGAGGTGGGAGGATCACTTGAACCTAGGATGTGAAGGCTGCAGTGAGCAGTGACTGTGCCATTGCACCTCAGCCTGTGTGACAGAGGAAGACCTTGTCTCAAAAATAAAAATAAAAAATAAAATTAATTTTGAGGTGTCTCTTATGAATAAAGCTGCTGTAAATATTCCTCTACCAGTTATTATTTGAGTATTCTTTTTTATTTATCTGAAGGAAATTATTAGAAATAGAATGGTTGAGTCAGCAACTAGGTAACTGGACAATTTTTCTAAAATTGTTTAAACATTATATACTCCCATTAGCTGTGTATGACAGCTCCAAATCCCATTTATCTGCAACAGATTTGAGATAGAGATTGTAATTTTAGTCATTCCAGTGAGTGTGTAGTGATATCACTTTTTGGATTTAATTAGAGTATTCCTGATAATTAGTGATGTGAAGTATTTTGTCTTGGTTTAGTTGTAGAGTAGTAACTAGAGGGAGGGGGCTCTAGGGTGTCCTCGATTACACCTATGCAGAGTAGAGCCTCCAAAACATGGAGGTGGAAGGCAGTGAGATGGTGCGATCTTGGCTCACTGCAAACTCCGCCTCCGGCTTCAAAAGATTCTCTTGCCTCAGCCTCCCAAGTAGCTGGGATTACAGGTGCACACCATCACATTTAGCTATTTTTTATATTTTTAGTCAAGACGGATTTCATTATGTTGGCCAGGTGGGTCTTGAATACCTGACCTCAGGCATCCACCCGCCTCAACCTCAGCCTCCTTAAGCACTGGGATTACAAGCTCGAGCCACTGCAATCAGCCTGGTTAGATTTTTTTAAAAATATAATCCTTACAAGTAAGTGACTGTTTTGCTAAGGAGAGGGCCTATCATCCTCTTCACACAGCCATTCCAGAAATCCCACATTCTCCCCTTCCTTTTTGAAGGACATCTTTTTGAGATATAAAAATCTTAGTTTACAGGATATGTTATTTTTGTGTATTTTTTCCACTAATTTGTTTGCTTTCAACATTTTAAATATGTCATTCTTTTAGTGTGTGGCTCAAGTTGTTTTTTTTTTTTTCTTTCTTTCTATTTATGTAATGTGGTTTGCTTATTTCCTAAAGTGTGCATACACGTTTCTCTGTCTGATAGGGTAAGAGTGATTGGTGATTCACATTCCTTCTGTAAGTCAATTTGAGCTTTAACAGGTTTTGTGCATTGGTTCTTATTCCAACTCTTCACCTCCAGTGGCACCAGAACCTTTTGGTTTGAAATATTTGAATTGTAAGTGAGTTGAAGTTTTGGGTTTTTCAGTTTACAGTTGATTCAACTAAATGCCCCCAAGATGGGCCACATTGTATTTTTTTCTTCCTTATAGCCCCTCATCCAATGCCCCTTTTTAAGCAAAATTGGAAGAGACAGCAAACCAAGTGCAAATCTGGAAGTATGAACCTACCACAGCCCTCTTCTCAATTCTACAAAGCTTGATTTTAATCTAGAATTTTTGTTGGTGAGGCTCCCCTAAATCCACTGTTATTTAACAGCTCTGAGACTTTGCTTCCTGGGTAAACCACACGTCCCTATCTCCTATGTTGTTTGAGATAAGTCAATATTTGTAAAATATAATTTTAAATATTTTAAATGACTCATTTTTAATGTGAAAGAATCAAAACAAAATTTGGCTGTATAGATTTTCTTTATGTCATGTCATTTTATTTTATTTTATTTCAAAGAGATAGGGTCTCACTCTGTTGCCCAGGCTAAGTGCAGTGGCATGATCAGGGCTCACTGCAGCCTCGACTTCCTGGGTTCAAGCAACCCTCCCACTTCAGCCTCTTGAGTAGATGAAACTACTGGCATCCACTACCATGCCTGGTTAAATTTTTCTTTAAATTGTTTTGATAGAGACAGGGCCTTGCTTTTTTGCCCAGGCTGTATTTACATTATTTTAAACTCAATGTTTTGAATGTCTCTAAGAAAGACATACATTTTTTGTTAATATATCTATATTACAAAAGATATATGCATGGATACACATACATGCATACACACATATAATCACAAAAAATGTGTGTATGTATAGTGTGTATATGTGCATGTATATATATAGTATACACACATGCATTAAAATATATATGTATTTTAATTATACCACTGAAGAAAAGAAGTAGAGGGAAAATACATATGTATTCATTAAACATGTATACTTGGAATATATTATGGTCTTGTCTTTATTGCTAGATTAATTTTTTATGTATGACTGTGTCTCACTTTCAGTTCTGAAAACCTGGAATTAACTGATTAACAATGCCAATGCAAATATATTTTCTTACTGTATAATTATAGCTTAAAATTAGAAGTTCCATTTGTTATTTTTAAATGCAGAAATTAGAGTGTGCCAGAAGAAAATCATTAAATATCGATTCAATTAAAACAGAGATCAGTAAAGAAGAATTTCCTTATATCACAGAAATAAGGCAGTGCTGATAGAAAACATACAGAGAAGAAACCCAAGTAACTCTTAATACATTAAAACAAACAAACAAGAATGTAACTCTCCTTTTGATCTTCAGAAAAAAGACCCCCTTCTGTGATTGAAAGGAGAGATACATTTTTAACTAAAGTCAATTATAGATAATAATCCATCATTATAATTGAGTTTTTGATGAGAGGCAATGCGTTAGTTTTCTATGGCTGCTGTAACTAATTACCACAAACTGGGGACTTAATAGAACAGAAATTTATTCTCTCTAGCCGTGGAGACTAGAAGTCTGAAATCAGTATCACCGGACCAAAACCAAAATGTCAGCAGGGCCATACTGCCTCTAGAGGATCTAGGGGTAGACCCATTTATCGCTTTTTTTTGTTTTGTTTTAAGCAAAAGGAGGAGGATTAATGGACTTACAGTTACACGTGGCTGGGGAGGCCTCACAATCATGGAGGAAGGCAAGGAGAAGTAACTCACATCTTACATAGATGGCAGCAGGTAAAGAGAGAGCTTGTGCAGGGAAACTCCCATTTTTAAAACCATCAGATCTTGCGATTTCATGCTCTTTTTGGCTTGTAGTGAGTACAGGCATTATGCTACTCTGGTATCTATCCCTGTGGTCGTGTTGTCTTCTCCTCCTCTGTCTATATCAAATCTTCCTCTGCATTCCTCTTATTAGTGTAAATGTGATTGTACTTAGGACCCACCTTCATAATCAAGGATAATCTCCCCCATCTCAAAATACTTAATTTAGTAACATCTGTAAAATCATTTTTTTCTATATAAAGTAACATTCAAAGGTCCTAGAAATTAGTATGTGAATATCTTTTGGGAGGTCATTGTTTCAATAATAATGGGTAAGAATCAATTCTAGAACATATATTGTAAAAAGGGACTATTTTTTCAAAAAACTTTGATTCACAAAGAAAGTGAATATTTTTCCTTTCTCACATGTATAACAAAAAGTGGACAATACTGAAATAAATATCAATTTTGTTTAAAAAGCTAACATGAGAACCATTCATGTTTTTCATTTTTTTATGTAAATTGGAATGTTTAGATGGCAATGCTTATGCCTATTAAGATGCAATTTGAAGGAGTATATTATGATGCTATGTTGGAGAATTATGGGACTTCTTTAACACAGTGTTCCAAAGTGAACATCATTGCTATTTCAAGTTTCTATATCTTTGCTGTTGTGCTACATAGACAAGGTTGTTAACATACATTTTAATGTTAATAAACTGCTTAGCTTGCATTTGTAATGGGTACAGTGTCAAGCACTGTAGTTCAGAGCACTTAAAATATCACTGATTGATTCACAAATGCTAGCCAGTTTCGGTCTTGCATGTAGTGTCTGTGTGTGCATGTAAACAAATCAGATGCCATAATTTTATTCTTTATCTTAAGTTTGGCTAGGAATCTTTCCCCTTTTAAATACTATTCTAATATGAATTGCCTGAGACTTCTCTTAGAGGAAAAAAGTATCATGTTTATTCATTATGGAACATTCTGTTTTCATATTTTGAGCTTAAGGAAAAAAGTACTAAAAATAATTTGAAAGAACACATTTGACAGGGGACTAATATCCAGAATTTACAAGAAACTCAACCAGTTCAAAAGTAAAAACAATAACAACGAAAACAAATAACACCACTAAAAAGTGGGCAAAGGACCTGAGTAGACATTTTTCTTTTTTTTTTTTTAAATTTATTTATTATTATTATACTTTAAGTTGTAGGGTACATGTGCATAACATGCAGGTTTGTTACATATGTATACTTGTGCCATGTTAGTCTGCTGCACCCATCAACTCGTCATTTACATCAGGTATAACTCCCAATGCAATCCCTCCCCCCTCCCCCCTCCCCATGATAGGCCCCGGTGTGTGATGTTCCCCTTCCTGAGTCCAAGTGATCTCGTTGTTCAGTTCCCACCTATGAGTGAGAACATGCGGTGTTTGGTTTTCTGTTCTTGTGATAGTTTGCTAAGAATGATGGTTTCCAGCTGCATCCATGTCCCTACAAAGGACGCAAACTCATCCTTTTTTATGGCTGCATAGTATTCCATGGTGTATATGTGCCACATTTTCTTAATCCAATCTGTCACTGATGGACATTTGGGTTGATTCCAAGTCTTTGCTATTGTGAATAGTGCTGCAATAAACATACGTGTGCATGTGTCTTTATAGCAGCATAATTTATAATCCTTTGGGTATATCCCCAGTAATGGGATGGCTGGGTCATATGGTACATCTAGTTCTAGATCCTTGAGGAATCGCCATACTGTTTTCCATAATGGTTGAACTAGTTTACAATCCCACCAACAGTGTAAAAGTGTTCCTATTTCTCCACATCCTCTCCAGCACCTGTTGTTTCCTGACTTTTTAATGATCGCCATTCTAACTGGTGTGAGATGGTATCTCATTGTGGTTTTGATTTGCATTTCTCTGATGGCCAGTGATGATGAGCATTTTTTCATATGTCTGTTGGCTGTATGAATGTCCTCTTTTGAGAAATGTCTGTTCATATCCTTTGCCCACTTTTTGATGGGGTTGTTTGTTTTTTTCTTGTAAATTTGTTGGAGTTCTTTGTAGGTTCTGGATATTAGCCCTTTGTCAGATGAGTAGATTGCAAAAATTTTCTCCCATTCTGTAGGTTGCCTGTTCACTCTGATGGTAGTTTCTTTTGCTGTGCAGAAGCTCTTTAGTTTAATTAGATCCCATTTGTCAATTTTAGCTTTTGCTGCTGTTGCTTTTGGTGTTTTAGACATGAAGTCTTTGCCCATGCCTATGTCCTGAATGGTACTACCTAGGTTTTCCTCTAGGGTTTTTATGGTATTAGGTCTAACATTTAAGTCTCTAATCCATCTTGAATTAATTTTCGTAAAAGGAGTAAGGAAAGGATCCAGTTTCAGCTTTCTACTTATGGCTAGCCAATTTTCCCAGCACCATTTATTAAATAGGGAATCCTTTCCCCATTTCTTGTTTTTCTCAGGTTTGTCAAAGATCAGATGGCTGTAGATGTGTGGTATTATTTCTGAGGACTCTGTTCTGTTCCATTGGTCTATATCTCTGTTTTGGTACCTATTTTATTTTATTTTACTGAGGCAGAGTCTTGCTCCCTGCTTTGTCACCCAGGTTGGAGTTCAATGGCGTGATCTCGGCTCACTGCAACCTCAACCTCCCGGGTTCAAGCAATTCACCTACCTCAGCTTCCTGAATAGCTGGGACTACAGCTACTGTGGTGTGTCACTATGCCCATATACTTTTTTTTTGTATTTGTATTTTTAGTAGAGATGGTGTCTCACCATATTGACCAGGCTGATCTCAAACTCCTGACCTCAGGTGATCCACCCGCCTCAGCCTCCCGAAGTGCTGGGATTACAGGAGTGAGCCACCATACGCAGCCAGTATAATTTATTACTGTATTATTATATTCTGGTCACTTGGATGAGATAATTTAAATTTTTCTGATATCATTGCTTTTCTTTTGTATTTAGGAAGTAATTTACATGTAGACACATTGACCTTGTATTCAACAAGTTGTATTCAACATATGGGGTGAATATTCAACAAATATTCACCCAACTCTTTTAGCATCCATCTTCTTCCTATGGCAGTGAATTTTATGTGATTAATTGGGATGTGTATTTATATGAGATTATCATTTTAGTGAGTAAACTTTGAGTAAAGCAGATTGCACTCCTTAATGTAGTTGGGCCTCATCAGATCAATTAAAGGCCTGAATAGAACAACAAAAAAACTTAGCATCTCCCTAGTCATTCAGTTTCTTAACACACTACCTTCAGACTTTGTCTGCACCATCTGCTTTTCTGGGTCTCCAAACTGCCAGCCTTTGGAACTGTTTATTAGGTCTCCTGGGTTTGCCTGCTCACACTCCCATGAGCAAGATTTTTTTATATTCTCTTTCTATATATGCACACATCCTATTAGTTCTGTTTCTCTGGAGAATCCTTGTTAATACGGATTTTGATATCATGAGGTATGTTTCTAGCACAGAGAGATGATAAATGTTTGAGGTGATAGATATCCCAATTACTTTATTTGAGTATTATACATTGTATACTTGTATTAAAATATCCTATGTGCCTCATAAAACTATTTGGTATCCATAATTTTTTTTAAAGAAATAGAATTTAAAAAATAAATTCAATAGATTTAGGGGTATGAGTGGTTTTTGGTTACATGAATAAATTGTACAGTGATGAACTCTGGCCTTTTACTGTAACCAAGACACAAATAGTGTACATTGTATCTACCTCCTGAGTTCAAGCATGATGGTAGTCCCAGCTACTTGGGAGGCTGAGACAAGAAAATTGCTTAAACTCAGGAGGCAGAGGTTGCAGTAAGCTGAGATCATGCCACTTCACTCTAGCCTGGGCTACAGAGCGACACTCTATCTTGACAAAAAAAAAAAGAAAGAAAGAAGAAAAGAAATGGGATCTTAAAAGTTGGAATGGGGACATGTGGAAAGACAGTGATAAAGCAGGTGACATTTACCCCCTAAAATTTGTTTGGTCTTCTTTTTCCAATAGAAGCAGTCTCTTAACCTGCATGTCAGGGTATTAACTCTGCAATGCCTGAGAAAATGGTAATGACCTTTGTTGAGGCTATTACCTGGCAAGACATGCTATTCTCCTCGAGACTTAATTCAACATTCCTTTTGCACCTTCACCTACACCTAGACTCAGTTTCCAGCAGTGCCCTAAAGGTGAGGTAAAAAGTATGACGTACGAAGAAGTATGCTGCACTTCAAAAGAACTATCTGAGTTTTCTAATTGATACAGACAGAAATCTGGGATATAGGTGTGAAAGTGGATATTAAGAGTGTGGGATAATGGTGGGGGAAACCTACGGTTGGATCAGGCCGACCTTATTGCTATGGGCCCACTAACCAGAGATTCTGCATTTAGTGTTGCGGCTCAAGGAATTACAAGAGGCTCCACCAGATTTTATTTTTGGGGGGGATGTCGATTAGATAAAACATAGATCAAAAGGTAGCCCCCAGTAATTAACTGAGAAATGCCCAGATCTGCCTTGGTTTAACAGAGAGGAGAGATTCAAGGACTTAACGAGATTGGAACATTAGAGTGGATTTGCCATTTAAGACCTGTGTTCCCACTTTGGTTATTTAAGACCCATTTGTCCATCATAACATACCTTTCATTACAATTGTAAAAAACAAATATTTGAGGGGTGTTCTAGCTCCACTGTAAAGCTCTGTTATTGTCCTTCTCTGTAGGTCAGACCTTACAGTGGGACCTGCATTCACTGATTTGGGAATGTAAATGTGACTGGAGTAATTGGATACCAGTGTCACAAGAGCAAAGCTGTAGCTCTCAACTGCAAATGGCAGTTGTTGTTACCATAATGGAAAGCAGAATCAAAGCAACAATCAGAATAATCCGACTTGAGCAGACCTAGAACTCTGGTAAGTTAATCATGGTGCCTCTAGAAATGAAAGAAATAGGAGGCTTACTACATTCTTACTTGATCTGTATAGGCAGAAAATTTTTAGATCGAGTGAAAAATAGTCTAATCTGAATCATCAAATAGAGTCACAACAACCTGTCAATCAATTCCCAGACTTGAGCCAGCTTTCAGACCCAGATCCCTTTGAATGAACGGAAGGCCAAATTGTTTGGATGAATGACCTCAGTATACTGCCAAAAATTTGTACTATTTCTCCTATCTTTATCCAAAGGGATCTAAGACTTTTTGTGGGTTAATTGCACCTTTTGGAAAAGGAATTAATCAGAACTTTCAGGGCCCCCTAGACACTGTCTCTGAACTAACACAAATTTTAAGAGACCCAGAATGTTACTGTGGTCCACTAGTCAGAGTTAACATGTTTAAAGAACTTGGGTGATCAATGGAGTTTCAGCTAAGGTCTGTCTCACAGTCGGTTTAATTGTCCTTGAGCCCATCTGTGGTTATTTCTCTGGTTCCAGAGCATATAATTGGAACAGATATGCTCAGCAACCGGCAGACTCCGCCACTGGTTCCCTGACCTCTAAACTTTGAGTACCCATTTCCCTTCTTAATTTGGGTGGGCCTTATTTAGTTTAAGGTCTAAACAAAACACAAAGACTGGGGCTTCCCCAAGAAAGAGGGAATTTTCCAGCAGACTACCTGTGGACTTCATTTATACCATTGGATGCTCTAGGTCTCTAGGCTATCTGTGTAACACTGAAGATTTGGATTTAGCCTCCATAATTATGTAACTCAGTTTCTTAATACACACACACAGACAAACACACACACGGACACACATCCTATTGTTTCTCCAGTCTCCACAGAACCCTGACTAATATTTTACAGAAATGAATTCTCATTTTATTTTCTATATTTTGTTATTGCAAATAATGTTGCATTTAATAATAGTGTGTATGTTTGATATAAATCCTATAACTTACATTTTGTGATCAGAGGATGCATGCATGTGTCATTCTGACAGACATTCCTAATTCCCCTGATTAAACAACCAGCCAAATGTGAAACAGTTTTGTTTTCTTTTAAGAATTTGGATGCTGAGTATGTGCCTAATTGGCTCCAAAACCTTTGGGACTTAGTTTTTTAAATTAAATTACATATTATGTGAAGATGTAATAGATTAAAAATAACTGAGAAATTCTAATATGAATTAATTTTTTCTTATTCCAAAGGGATATTAATCAAAGAAACTTTCACAGATGTTAGTTTCTTTATCCCTATCATTCTAATCAAAACTTATAAATGGAGAAAAAATTTATTAATATGGGCATCCCCAAATAAGATAGTTAAACATGAAGTCATCTACATATTATATATTAAGTTATATACATATTAAAAGTTATATACCTATTATAAATGTATACATTATATAAGTAACATATATGACACATATATGTTATAGCATATATAACACATACATGTTACTTATATAATGTATAAGTGTTATATATGTTACTTATATAATGTATAAATTACTTTTATAATGTTACAAAATAGACTTTTATACTGTTATAAAATATACTTTTATAATAAATGTTATATATGTTACTTATGTATAATAAAATACTTGTATAGTATTTTACATAATTACATAATTAAGTATTATACATAACTACGAGTATTTTATATATAAGTATTTTATGTATATTACAAGTATTTTATGTATAAGTATACATAAGTAATATGTATAAGTATACATGTATAAGTGTACTTGTAAGTATAATTGTACATAAATTTATGTACAATTATACATATATACATATACGTATTTAAAATATGCATGTATACTTATGTATGTATACATATATGGTTATTAAGGCTGTTGTTTTAGCAGAAACATTGACAGCTTAAGCTAAAAGGAACAGAGAGAAGAAACAATGGAAAAAGACTGTTGAACTCTCAAAGTTCTGTAGACAAGAAATAGGTAGGTAAAATTATTTAACTGTGAACACATACTATCCTCCATTAAAAAGGAAGGATGACTCACAGGATGGAGTATATATACATATAAGTATACCTAAGTAATTTGTAAAATAGACATCTTTATAATCATCCATTTTCTGCAACATGGGTAAACAAGACAACCCTTGACTCAATTTCTTTTAAAATAATTTTCACTTAATGGAATTAGTCATTTCAACTTCATAGAAATTTCTTAATAAAATTTATGGTAATTACTACTGATCTTATTAACTTTTGATCTCTCTCATGGGTAGGTTGTAGGTTGGCCTTATAAATTAAAATGTACTCTGAGGGGGTAAGACCTGTCTTTACACTTGGGGTATAGGTGAGCAAATTTGGACTAATGCTTTAGCTAATGTAGTCTTATGATTGACAGGTTGTCATCACAACAATGAGGTATAAGTAATTATACCTCATGTATTAGTGTCAGTTGTATTAGTGTCCTATTGCAGCTATAGCAAATTATAAACTCTTTATATTGAAACTAAACATATTAATATTTATCATCTTACAGTTCTGAAGGTCAGAAATTTAAAATGAGTAAGCAGTTTTATTCCTTCTACAATATGTAGGGAAGAATTAATGTACTTGCTTTTTCTAGATTTTTAAAAGTCACTTGCATTCCTAGCCTCCTGTATTCTTTCTCTCATCATTCTGATCTCTGCTTCCATCTTCACATCTGTTGATTGTCAGTCATCTTTCTGCCACCCTCTTTTGTTGACACTGGGTTTTCTATCATACTGTGCACACCCAGATAATCCAGGATAATCTTCCCATCTCAAGATACTTTTTATTCATATCTACAAAGTCTATTTTGCCATGTAAGTAAACGTATTAAAAAATGTCAAGGATTATAACAGGGGGATCTTTTGGGGGGAAAAGGGGCACTTTTCTATCACACATAGCCTTCTGACCTCCAAACAGTCACATTCATCCCACAGAGAAACTATATTCACCTCTCTAAACATATTCAAAAGTCTCAACCTATTACAACATCAACGATAGGTGCAAAATTTCATCTAGATCTCACCCACTCAAAAGTTTCAAACTTCGTCATGTAAATTATCTAAATATGAAATATGTGAGACATTGGATATGTTCCATCTTGGAACAAAATTTCTCTTTTCTTGTGGATTTATAAAATTAGAAATCAAGTTGTCTTCCAAAATCCAATGCTTGGTCTAGCACAGGATACGGTTATAGACATTCTCTTTTCAAAAGAGAAGAAAATGGGGGGGAGGGGGAAGGAATCGTAGTTCTTACACAATTTCAAAATCCAGCAGGGAAAACTTCATTAGGTTTCATGGTCTAGAAATAATCCTCTTTAAGTCTCAGCTTCTTCTCTGAGCCTTTGGGTCTGATGCTCCATCCTGTGAGTCATCCTTCCTTTTAAATGAAAGTTAAGTAATTTTACCTACCTATTTACTGTCTACAGAACTTTGAGAGTTCAACAGCCTTCTTTCATTGTTTCTTCTCTCTTTTCCTTCTAGCTTAAGCTGGCAACGTTTCTGCTAATACAACAGCTTTAAGAACCATTTGTTTTTCCAATAAGTGTTTTGGGGATTCACTCCACTGGACAATAGGCTCCATTACAGATATTTCTGCATAAGATCATCTCTGTTCTTGGTTTCTGCTTAGGTGGCTGAGGGGTCTGTAAGTCTTATGTCTCATTTCTTCAGAGAACCCTCTGTGTGATGGAATATTCTGGCCTTTTGATTCTTTCCACACATTAGCAAAAGGTTGCAGAGCCTCACACCCTGGCTTTCTCTTCACAGCCGACTTTCTTGACAGTGAGTTTTCTAATTACAGTGTCTTTAGCAATGTGAAAATTACCCAAATTGTCAAACCTCTGTTTCTTGTTTTTCTTTTCAGTTCTTTCCTCAAACGACCTCTGTCCTTTCACATTCTCACAGAAGCAGCAAGAATAAACCAGTCTGCACATTCAGCACTTTGCTTGGAAGTCTCTTTAGCTAAATATACAATTTCACTGTGAAAAATTTCTCCTTTCCACATAGCTGTAAGACCCAATTCTCCAAAGTTTCTGCAACTGTATAGCAAAGATTTCCTTTCATCCAATTTCCAATACCATGATCGTCATTTCTTCTAGCCCTCACCAGTGGTTACTTTCATGTTCGTATTTCTACAGTCGGTTTATAATCTACACATACACACACACGCACACACACATTTATTTATTTTCTTATGTATTTACTTTTACTATGCTTCTCACATTGAGCACTTCAGAAGATTTGTGAACCATTTCTACAAATAATCTGTTTAAGGCAATCTAGGCTTTTACCATCATGTTTCTCAAGATTTTCTAGCCTCTGCCCACTGCCCAGTTCCACAATTATCTCCACATTTTTATTATATTTATTATAATATGCAAATCATATACTAAGAATATATTTATTATATCAGCACACCCCTTTCAGTATCAAAACCAGTTTCTTATTGCTAATTACCATAAATGCAGTGACTTAAAACAATAGAAATTCATTATCTCACTTTTTCAGGGATCAGAAGTTCTAAAATCAAGGTGTTGCTTATGCTGTGTTTCTTCTGGAAATGTTTGCCTTTGCAAAATGTTTGCCTTTTGCAGCTTCTATATATCATCATTTTGCCTTTGCGAAAATTTTTCCTTTTGCAGCGACTATATATCATCTGTATTTCTTGCCATACCGCTCTTTCCTGGCCTTAATCTGACCTCTGCTTTCATCATCAGATCCCCTCTGACTCTGATACTCCTGCCTTCACTTCTTAATGATGCTTGTGGTTGCAGGGCCTGCTGGTATAATTCAGGATAATTTCCCTTAACTTAATTACACCTGCATACAATTTTTTTTCCACATGAGGCCACATATTCACAACTTTTGTGAATTGGTATACAGACATCTCTGGGGAAAGCTATTCTATCATAGACATATCTATGTTACTCTCATAACAGCCTTTTCATATCGATATTTGAGATAGAAACTCCAAAGGTAAATTTAAAGCACCTATGGATCATGGATAAAAAGTTATCAGTAGATAAGTAGATCATCTAATATGGAGAAAAGAGTTAAACTGGGATATTTATGTAACAGTCTTCCTGAATAATATTTAAAACCATCGGGTCAGATTCTATACGAGAGAAAATGCTTGAAATAGTTAAAGAAACTGAAGAAGATTATAATTTAGAGAAACTAATATCTTGATGCATTTGGACTAAAATATGCATTGACAGTGGAGTAAATTAATTTAGAAAATGTAAAATATAAGACAGGACTAATCAAAGTCTTGGACACAGAAAGAAGAAAATTTTAAGAACATGATGTTTAACTTATAATCAGTGGTAAATGTAAATAAAGAAAGATAACAAATCATTACATTTTGATATTAAGTTTCCATTGGTGAACTGAGCAAGACAGTTTCTAGAAAAGATGTATGAAGCAGAATTTATGATAACGTACACTAACAAATGAGAATATAGAGATGTAGGACTATATTAATATTTTATCATTTTTATAATAAAGAGATTGGCTATAGTATAGTGAGGAGATAAATCAATAGAAAATAAGGAAGGATGCTGACCATGTTGTAGACTAAGAAGAAGTTTCAAATGGCAAGAGAGAATGAAGAAAATTTTTAAAAGAAAACAAAAATATAATAGAAAGTAACATTTCTTAGAAAGCAGCCATGGATGAAATCAAGAGCAGAAAGGGAAGTCTTAAAAGAGAATAAATATAGCTCCTTTCCTCACTTTCTATAATAAAAAGAAAATGTAAAGATATATATAGAAATACAAATGGAAGAACAAATAATAATTTTTAGAACTTTTTGTGCTTGGGTTAAGAGAACAAGGAAATTAAGCCACACATGGTTTAAATAACTTGCCCTAGATCTTATATTACAACACCAAAGATGGGAGTTTTAATACAGGCCCATGTGATCCCAAAGTTTTTTAAGAAGTTTGCAACAATATCTGACATAGAAGACAAGATCATCTGCTGATTGGGAAGGCTTGAGGCACTATGGAGAGATTGTAAAGATTACTTTTAGGATTGTATCACATATTACAAAGAACTGAAAGAAAACACCTAAACAAAAGTAAATCAAATTTGCATACATTTAAACGATAACCAGTTAGATTGAAGCTCTGGTTTGCTTCTTCCCTTTCACCATACTTCATGTAAACCTCACAAAATCTGTAACCTCAGATTGAATAGTTAACTAATCTGTAGAATAAGGTATATTCCAACAAAATGTGTGTTCATTTTCAGATGAAGACTCTAGTCTCAATAACCTATTTATCATTTTTCTAATTTGGGTGAACAAACTGATATTTAAAAGATTCCTAGGCACTTTAATCATTGTCCCCCTCCACCCTTTCACCTGGGAGGCAAGATTAGAGCTGGGCAGGGCATTTGTTTCCACGCTTCTTTCCCTCTGGTTTTCTTAGGTACTGAAGTCTTTTACAAGACCTGGGATACCTGACAAAGGGTTGATAATTAAAGTTGATTATGCCAGTTCATTCTCATGAAATCTTAAACATACCAACATATCCCCCAAAAGCCAGGGTTAAGAACAGTGATTTCTTACCATTATCCTTCAAGCACACAGGTTTTGATTGCCTCATTCAATCTTATAGTTTGGCCATATGAAAGAAAGAACAACTCGAAAGGAGAAAACAACTTTTGTATAATGAAAATTTTAAAAATTCATATATACATGTGTGTGTATATAGATAGATAGATAGATATAGATGTATACACATATATGACCTGACCTCACTATATTTGAGGGAAGTATATAGTATTTGATATTCCATTAATGGAAATAATCAAACTAAACATTTTAAGTGAGAAAAATACTCCAAACTAAAGAAATCTATCTTTGAATCTCCAGATCTTAGACCAGGGTCTGGACTGATACATAGTAGAAATTCAATATATATTTGCTAAATAAATAAGGCAATTAACTCACCTGAGATAATACTTGCTAGCAAGTGGTGAAATTAAAGTATGACAATAGTTGTACTGACTTCCTCTTAAAAAAAAAAATCCATGTCTTTTCCTGGGAAATTGAATTATTTTTCCTTTTCTTTTTAAAGAAATAGTCTCACTCTGTCACCAAAGCTGGAGTGCAGTGGTGATCATAACTCACTGTAGCCTCAAACCCAAGCGATTCTCCCACTTCAGCCTCCCCAATAGCTGGGACTACAAGTGCATGCACATGCCATTACATCCTGCTTATTTGTTTGTTTGTTTGCTTGTTTTTGGCAGAGATTAGGTCTCACTATGTGGTCCAGACTAGTCTTGAACTCCTGATCTCAAGTGATCCTCCCACCTCCACCTCCCAAAGTTCTGGGATTACAGGAGTGAGCCACCATGCCTGGTTTATTTTTCTATTTTACTCCTCTAGGAGGCAACTGTTAGTCTCCACACACACACTCAAAACAATCTCCTCTTTCTAAACTTGCTTTATAATTGGCTTGATCCTCTTTGCAATCAACTCCTTGATTTCAATGATCTCAATCTTGCCAGGTTGTCAACTGTTATTGTTGTGATGATGATTTTAAATGTCCTTCTTCTCTTCAGATGATAATTTCGCACTTCAGTATGTGCATGTAAATTTGAAAGCATGGAGGAGTATAGAATGGAATTAGGACAAACTTCAGGTTGAAGAATCAATTACAAGCATACCCAGAAGGTATTGCAGGTTCTGTTCCACACCACTGCAACAAAGTAAATACCGCAACAGAGTAACACAAATGTTTGGTTTCCCAGTGCATATTAAAGTTGTATTTACACTATACTATAATCTATTATGTGTGCAATAGCATTATGTCTGCAAAAATAATGGATATATCTTAAAGAAAAATAATGTATTACTAAAAAATGCTAACAATCATTTGACCCTTCAGTTAGTCTTAACAATTTGGCTGGTGGAGAGTCTTTCCTCAGTGATGATGGCTGCTGACTGATAGGGACAATGGTTGCTGAACACTGGGGTAGTTGTAGAAATTTCTTAAAACAAGACAACAATTAAGTTTGCCGCATTAATTGACACTTCCTTTTATAAAAAATTCTCTGTAGCATGCAGTGCTTTTTGATAGCATTTTACCCAAAGTAAGAAATAACTCCTCATCTGTACAAGTTTTATCATGAGATTGTAGCAATTCAGTTACATCTTCATGCTCCACTTTGAATTCTCGTTGGTTTGCTGTTTTCACCAAATCTGCAGTTACTTCCTCCTTTAAAGTTGTGAACCCCACAAAGTCATGTGGGAATGTTGCAATCAAACTTGTTCCAGCTCCTATTAATGTTGATATTTTGACCTCTTTCCATGAATCACAAATGTTCTTAAAGGCATTTAGTATGATGAATTCCTTTCAAAAGCTTCTCAATGTACTGTGCCAACAGAGGAATCACTGCCTATGCCAGTTATAGCCTCATAAATGTATTTCTTAAATAATAAAACTTGAGATTTGAAATTAACCTTTGATCAATGGGCTACAAAATGGATGTTGTATTAGCAGACATGAAAACAACCTTAAACTCCTGGTATCTCCTTAGTGAATAGGTGCATTGTGAATAAGCAGTAATATTTTGAAAGCAATTGTTTATTTCTGAGCAGCAAGTCTCAACAGTGGACTTAAAATACTCAGTAAACCATTGCTGTAAAGAGGAGTACTGTCACCCAGGCTTTGTTGTTCCATTTGTAGAGCACAGGCAGAGCAGATTTAGCATAACTCTTAAAGGCCCTAGGATTTTCAGAATGATAAATGAACATTGGCTTCAACTTAATCAGCGGTATTGTAATGCCCAGACCGTTTGTTCCCCAAAGAAGACCACCAGAGTCCAGAGTCAAAGCCAAGCGGCAAGGATCTTTTACTACAAGTTCGAACTTGGTCCCTCCATTCCACAGCATACAAGAGGGCCTCGAACAATGTGAGGCTTGCCTTTATAGCCCCATGGTAAATAGGATAAGCTATGTAAAGTTACAGAGGAGCAAGGGAATTCTTTGGTTACAGCACTACAATTGGTTAACATTTTAAGTTATACATTTAGCAGTTTTCTGTTGGTTCCCTCAAGGCTACAGTAAAAACCACTAATGGCTGTGTGTCCTATCGGAGACTTTCCAGGTGGTGTTTGTACTGGGCCTGCAGTTGAGAGATATATGGTGGGATGTGTTTGTACTGGGCTCAGGAAGTTGAGAGACTATATGGTGGGATGTGCTTCTGTACCTGGGCCTGGGTTGAGAGAGATATATGGTGGGATGTGTTTGTACTGGGCCTGTTTGTGTTGAGTCCGGGTTTGAGGAATGTGCCTGTTTTCTTTCAGTATTAGCTCCTAACTAGAAAGTTAGCCTGTCCTTTGAAGTTTAGAAGCCAGGCATTGACTTCGCTCTAGCTATGACAGTACTAGATGGCATCTTCTTCCAATAGAAGGATGTTTCATTCACATTGAAAATCTATTGTTAACTGTAGCCCCCTTCATCAACAATCTTAGCTAGATCTTTTGGATAATGTGCTGAGCTTCTACATCAGCCCTTGCTACACTAGTTCACCTGGTACTTTTATGTTATGGAGATTGCATAAAGAATTTAGATTCTTTTCTTAAATCTATTAACCAATCTCATCTAGCTACAAACATTTCTGCTGAAGCTCCCTTCCATCTCTCAGCCTTCACAGAATTCAAGAGGGTTTAGGGCCTTGCTCTGGATTAGGCTTTGACATAAGGGAATGTTACGGTGGTTTGATCATCTATCCAGACCACTCAAACTTTCTCCGTATTAGCAACGAGGCTGATATTATTCACATGTTTACTGCAGTAGTACTTTTAATTTCCTTCAGTAACTTTTCCTTTACACTGACAACTTTGCTAACTGGCCAAAGTCTAGCACACATCGATCTTGACTTTCAATGTGTCGTCCTCATTACACGTAATCATTTTTAGCTTTTAATTTAAAGTGAGGGACATACCAGTCTTTTCTTTCACTTGATCACTTAGAGGCCATTGCAAGGTTGTTAATTGGTCTAGTTTCTTTCTTTCTTTCTTTTTCTTTTGAGACTGAGTCTTGCTGTGTTGCCCAGGCTGGAGTGCAGTGGCGAGATCTCGGCTCACTGCAACCTCTGCCGCCAGGGATCAAGTAATTCTACTGCCTCAGCTTCCTGAGTAGCCGGGACTACAGGCACCCACTACCACGCCAGGCTAATATTTATTTATTTATTTTTTGTATTTTTAATAGAGACAGGGTTTCACCATGTTGGTCAGGCTGGTCTCGAACCCCTGACCTCGTGATCCACCTGCCTCGGCCTCCCAAAGTGCTGGGATCACAGGCGTGAGTCACTACACCCGGCCTAATTGGTCTAGTTTCAATATTGTTGTGTCTCAGGGAACGGAGAGGCCCGAAGAAAGAGAGAGAGATTGGGGAACGGCTGGTCAGTGGAGCAGTCAGAACACATATAACATTTATAAATTATGTTTGCTGTTTTTTATAGGCACAGTTCATGGTGCCCCAAGGCAATTACAATTGTAGCATCAAAGATCACTGATCACAGATTACCAGAATAGATGCAATAATAATTAAAAAGGTTAAATTATTGGGAGAATTACCAAAATTTCACGAGAGCCATGATGTGAACACGTACTATTGAAATAATTGGTACCCATAGACTTGTTTGACACAAAGTTGCCACAAACCTTCATTTTGTAAAAAAAAAAAAAACATGGTGTCTGTGAAGCACATCAAGCAAAGCACAATAAAGTAAGGTATGACTCTATCAGATTATTGAATGATCTAGTTTAAACAATGAGAAATTTAACTAAGGCAGTCACAGTTGATATGGAGAGACATGCAGCAATTTGTGACATATAATGAATGTGCTAGAATGAATATTGAATATTAAATAGGAATATGACTGAATATGGGGGTTAAACATGAGAAGGATTTAGTATCGCGCTTAGGATTTAGCTTGGCTGACTTGCTCTATGGCTTGAGATAATATTAACAAATTCACAGGGCACATATTAACTAAAGACCTTAATAACAATCAAGTAATATAATCCCAAGAAAGAAATGTTTATGTCCAGTACGTACATTAATGACTGGGGAACCTTTATGTAACAAAACAGATATTATGTAAAATACTAAATATTCGAACTACAGAAACATTTTATCACTAAATGAGCCCATTATCTAAGCTGTTATAACAGTCCTTACTCACATATAGATTCAGTTTTATAAAACAGCAGTAATTTCAAAAGCAAGATTGTTCATAGCCATGTGACACGACCCCTTCAATTATTTTATCTAAACTGGAATTTACTTTAAAAACAAATAGGCTTTTATTGTTGCTGTTGGTAGGTGATTGTTTTATCACTCCTCAAGCTACCCAGGATGGCTGTTTATCTAACTTAGAGATTTTTTTACATATGTAAAAAATGAAGTATTTTTGGATCTTCTGCAGTACGCATATAGGACAATAAATAATTAAGGTAGATTGCATCGTTTAAATATTCTCATGTAACACATGTAATAATAGACTTGAAATCATGAGCAAATTGTAATTCCAATATAAGGTAAATACATAGCAGTGTTTCACAATATATCGTGAGAGAAAACAAATTTTAATAATAGATTAGTTAAAATGTAATCTACATTGTTCCTAACAATTTCCAGTCAGTTCATTATGTTTTTTCTCTAACATACTACCATACACTTATAATACTTTTTAATGTTATGATTTGAATGTAATTAAATGCATTTACAGTGATTATGCAGAAGGCAATATTGTACAAATGTGCAAATGCTAAAATTTTGAATCACAATAAATTCTAAAATGAAGTAACTGTAGAACTGAAAACACGTTTCTGAGTTTTATACCTTAATGAGAAATATAACTAAGACTTTATTAGATTTTGTTTTCCTGCTTGGTTTCTGACCTTAAAATAGAATGATTTCCATACCTGAAGAATTCTGTGAAAAATCAACTTAATTTGTTTGCAGTAATGAGAACACTCAGTCATTCATTCAACAATATTTATTGCTTATTCCTATTTGCCTGGCATTGCGTTAGTCATCTGAGTACAATGATGAGAGAAATCGACAGAGCACTTTTTCATGGAGCCTGGGGTTTCTTCTAGAGAGAGACAGATAATGTCAGTGTGACATTTAGAAAAATTATTGCTATAAACTTAGAATAAAAACAAGAAAACTAGAATAAAAAAGAAGAAACGTTCCATGAATTTAGAGCTATAACGCAGGTTTCTGTTATTTTAGTAAATTCTAAAAGCCTTCTTAAGTAAATGAATCCTTGATCATATTCATGAACCACGTCCGAGGATAACAATAACTGTCATTTCAGAAAAGTACACCTCTCAAAGTGCCACATTTATGAATTATTCATAAAATAACATGATCAGATTAGGCTCTTGTTGGCCTGTATTTTTTTTTTTAATTTTAGTAAAATATTTAGTTATTACTATTGAATTCTCTATAAGGATATGAGTATTTTGTATGTTAGATTATCATGGTACATTAAAAGAAGAACAAAAACATAAGCACAAAATAAATGAAAATACAAAATAAATCAAATGGCTTCTAATACCTTTTGATGCCACATAAAATATTTTCTTTTACCTTTACATAGGAGAGCTTTTAAAAACTGTACATTAGTATTTTTAAGACTGTGCACTTAAAATTCTAATTTTAAGTTTTTATTTCAAAATAACTCGACTCACAGGAAATCTCAATTTATAAAATAATTGTTACTTCTTTTAAAAATTGACCATTTTATTGGGATAGAAGTTTCCAGAAAGCGATTAAGGAGAGGGTATTCGTTGCCCTGAAAATTGAGTATAAATGCCCTAAATGCATCTAGGACAAATAGTCCATGTGCTCTTAAGCAACAAGATACGCTTTAAAATTTTGAGAATTTTAGAGCTATTGTGTTCAAAATAATAATAATAATAAAATTATAGTCATGCTGTACTAATCACTTTTTGTATCTAACAACCACCTTCTGAAGTCCATAAAGCTAAAACTGCTTATGCTAAAAATTTGGGGCCGGGTGCGGTGGCTCAAGCCTGTAATCCCGGCATGTTGGAAGGCGGAGGTGGGCAGATCACGAAGTCAAGAGATCGAGACCATCCTGGTCAATATGGCGAAACCCAGTCTCTACTAAAAATACAAAAATTAGCGGGGCGTGGTAGCGTGTGCCTGTAGTCCCAGCTACTCGGGAGGCTGAGACAGGAGAATGGCATGAACCTGGGAGGCGGAGCTTGCAGTGAGCTGAGATCGTGCCACTGCACTCCAGCCTGGGCAACAAAGCGAGACTCCATCTCAAAAAAAAAAAAGACAAGATATTATCAAGTTACTTTACTAATAAAATATACATGAAATTATCTAGGAATATGTTAAGCCTACTCTTTGCAAATTAGAGTAATGATCTATTTACATTTTTTTCTAGTCGCCACTGTGGTCAAAGTAGTGAGAGAAACTGATCTTGTATTTAAAATTATACACATACAATTATTAACAATGCAAAGAAAATTTTGAAAACTATTCCACTTAAGTAGTTAGAATCATAAAAAGGAGTGAACACACCCCTTTTCAAGAAAATTGTCACATTATAAGAAATGTAATGGAAGTTTTCAAGAAAGTATGTTTTGGAAATATATGGGCGTCTTCAGATTTGGATTATTTTATTAAATAAGACAGTCTTTCCACAGTTTAAGTAGAAAAACATTATCTTTAAGCACTGTCATAAAAACTTTAATAGTTCATTTTTACAAATTATTAACAAGCACCAGCCACCTCTATAAGTGAGATTATAAAATTTTGTAAAATAAATTCATGTGACTTACATCACAGTTATATTACTTACCTACATTAAATTTTTAAAAAGTGAATTGCACTATTACTTGTGTTAATATTAGGCATGTTGTTTGAGATGACTAATTTTTTTATTATTATCTATGGATGTGCTAGAAAATAATCTAAAATATATAGAAAAAATTATTATAAAAGCAACTCCTGTATAAATAAAGTTAACTTATTGTTTCTAATGTGTTTACTTCTTCTGGTGCCTTGGGTTCTTCCTTAGAGAATAAATATGCTATAAATGCTGTAAACACTGAAGAGATGGCACTAATTTAATGTATATCATCATTATAATAAAAAATAAATTTAATAATAAGTTGCACAACATAGAAATTATTGGGAAGCTTCTAATTAAGGTCTATGTTTTATGGAATTTTACAACATAAATAATTTTTGTATTTCACAAAGCATATGGTTGCCATGGTAACCTTATTTCAACATTGCACACAGTGCATTTTCTCATATTAAATATTAAGTCCAGCAAAATAATTGAATTATATTTTATTTATTTTATACATTATCATAAGAAAAAGAGTGTTTTTTTTGTTTTTGTTTGTTTTTTTTTTTTGCTTTGGAGAAGGTAATGCAAAATCTTAGGATTGCCATGCTTTTTGTCCCATAAGATTAAATAAAAATATTTAAAATTGTTTGAAGACTGTATTTTTTCTCTGCATATTTAAATTAGTGAATGTGCTTCCTGACAAGAATGCCAAAAAATTGTTTGTGGATCCAACTGAATTGATTAAACTGAATTAAAATTACCACTTATCTAGCCAGTTATATGTTTTATTTGTTTATTACATTTATTCTCTATTTCACTTAGTAGAGTATATCAACTGTAACTTAAGAAATTTTCAGGAAAATGAATATTTATGTTCATGACATATTAAGGGCCTATGACAGTACCTGATACTCAGAAGGTGTATCATAAATTTTGTCAAATAGAAAATATAAATAATGAAGTCATAATACTTTTTCAATTAGAAAATTACAAATGACTTTAAAATATTGAAATCAGAAAGCAGTATTTAACTCTTAAAAAGATGTACATAAAAAGTTCATATTTTGCTATTTCCTCTAATTCCTAAGGTATAATTAGTTTCTTTTTCAGTTCTACATTACTAATAGCTACATTAGGCAGAAGAGAATACATTTTTTATAAACTGCCCTGTTAAGATTCAGTTTGCAAACATTAACACTCCATTTTCTGGTCATCTGATTTTTTAACATGTATTTGGGTTAATAAGTGGCCATTGACATGATTTGGAATCACTTTTCCAACTCAATCTAGAGAGAAGCCGGATTTAAAATTCTTCCCTTTTTGTTCATGGCTATAATGGAATAGACTAAGTACCACTTGTCAAAATACATTGTGGTCTCTCATTAAATATATTTAGATTGAAGCCATGACAATGTTTCACTTAGAAAATAACAATGTTTAACATTATGTTATGTTCACATTATGAGACAGAAACTCAACATTATACAGTCTAAGATTTGTGATTTGTATATTCTAACATAGATTTATAATGATATTTATAATGAAATGATTACATTTTTCTTTTAAATGTACTTTTGTAGGTCAAAGTAGAGAAAGGTTATAAGTGTTTCAATAAAAAAAAAGAACAGAGCTACAGCACTACAATGAAGAAACACACTCCTTTAAACTTTTCATCTTTGGAAATTATACTGACTGCAGTAAACTTTCCGATTCAAGTGTACCATTACCTCAGGTTCTTTTTTTATTATTTGTATAAAGTCAAGGGGTACAACTGTAATTTTGTGACATAAATATGTTTGTCTTTCAGTGTATCTATAATTAACATTGTACCCATTAAGTAATTTATCATTATCCACTTCCCTCTCACACTTCCACCCTCCTGAGTCTCCAGTGCCTATTATTCCAGACTCTGTATCCATGTAAACATATTATTTAGCTCTCACTCATAAGTGAGAACATGTAGTATTTGTTTTTCTGTTTCTGAGTTGTTTCACTTAATATGATAAACTCCAGCTATATTCATGTTGCTGCAAAAAACATGATTCATTTTTTATGGTTGAATAGTATTCACACACATATATACATATATGTATATATGCACATATGTATATATGCGTATATATGCATATATGTTTACATACACACACAATTTTATTCATCTATTCATTTGTTGACAGGCACTTAGGTTGATTCCATATACTGGTTACTGTGAATATTGCTGTAATTAATGTGGCAGTGCAGATATCTCCTCAACATATTGATTTCCGTTCGTTTGGATATATACCCAGTAGTCGGATTGTTAGATCATATAGTAGTTCTATTTTTAGCTTTTGAGGCATCTCCATACTGATTTTCATACTATTGATAGCTGTACTAACTTACATTTCCATCAACAAGTATGTAAGAGTTCCCTTTTCTCTACATCTTTCCAGTTGTATTAGTCCATTTTCATGCTGCTGATAAAGATATACCTGAGACTGGGCAATTTAAAAAGCAAAGAGGTTTAGTTGGACTTACAGTTCCATGTGGCTGGGGGAGCCTCACAATAGTGGTGGAAGGCAAGGAGGAGCAAGTCACATCTTACATGGATGGCAGCAGGCAAAGAGAGAGCATGAGAAAGACCTGCTCCCATGATTCAATTACCTCCCACCAGGTCCCTCTCACAGCATGTGGGATTTCAAGATGAGATTTGAGTGGGAACATAGCCAAACCATATCACCAGCATGTGTTATTTTTTATCTTTTTTGTAATAGCCATTCTATTTGGTGTGAGATGATCTCTCATTGTGGCTTTGATTTGCATTTCCCTAATGGTTAATGATGTTGAACATTTTTTCATATACTTGTTGGTCATTTATATGTCTTCTTTTGAGAAATGTCTATTCAGATCAAATGCCCATTTTAAAAAGTGGATTATTTGTTATTTTGCTGTTATTTGAGTTCTTTTCCAAAATTTGCCATGTTTTGTCTTTTTAAGAAGTATATCTTTGTTTGAAAAATGTCTACTCGGGGCGGAGCAAGATGGCCGAATAGGAACAGCTCCAGTCTCCAACTCCCAGCGCCAGCGACACAGAAG